>NC_043749.1:29363239-29512975 GCF_902148845.1 Salarias fasciatus
AAAGAAACGCAAAGACAAGAGAAAGTAATACTTCCATCGTTTTTATCCAACTGGTCCCAATGTGGATTTGGGAAACAAAAGTCCGCTTTATTAAACTATTACAACATCTGCTCTCAGTCAAGTGCGCGCCGAATTAAGCGGGACATCAAACTATACGTGAAATTAATCACAGTTTGTAAAGTAATGTTTGCCAATGTTAGTTAAAGCAGAATTAACTTAAATGTGTAGTTCTTTCAGCGGAGTTTGGCAGGTGGCGTTACGTAAAGCCGCGGTGAGCTGCGCACAGGTGAGAAAGGTGAAGACACTCAACCTGAGCTCAAAAAAACACGCAGAGCTGCTGGGAAAAAAAGCTCAAAATCAACAAGTGCATTCACTCCACCTGTTGCTTTAGTAAAACGCGGCTTCACATCCAATGCAGAGGTGATAAAAACATCGAGGTGAACTTTTTTTGGGAGACTTTGAAACTAAAGCGCAGCAGCAGCTTCAGCGAAACCTCACCCGATAAAAAGCGATAAAAGTCCATTTTAGCGGGTCTGTACCTTGAAGCCGCAGCGGTCCTGGTTCGTCCTCCTGCCGCCGGATGTCATAGATCCACCACAGAAATATAAAAGCAGGAATAAGGCGCAGAGAGAGGCGAAGAAACTCCGAGGGGCCGCCATTCCTCCTCCAGTCTGAACCATCTGAGCCCGAGGAGGAGAAGGAGGAGGACGGTCCGGAGAGGAGGAGAGGGGGGAGAGAGAGAGACAGGGAGAAGGGTGTGTTTGTGTGTGTGTGTGTGTGTGTGTGTGTGTGTCCTCTGTATAGTCCGCTCTGCACTGTGCCAGATGTTGGACCTCCTGCCTGCTCCAGGACTCCTTGCTGTCAGTGATAAGACGCCACAGAGTTGGAGTGGTGGATGAGGACAGTCCTGGTGAAGAACGCTGGACTGAGCTCTAAACCCTGCTGTGTCTCACATCGTCATTGTGCTGTCAGCAGATCAGTCCACACTTTTTATTTTATTTGTTTGATGTTTTCCAAACTGCACACAGAAACCAGCAGTGTGTTTATATTTATTGCACTGTCAACTCTGTTTTTTCTGTTTGTCTTCCTCTTTTTAAATGTTAGGAGCTGTTTGACAACTAATTTTCTCCAGAGGGGACAATAAAGGTTCAATCAATCAATCAATCAATCAATCAATCAATCAAACACAGATTTAGACCATCTTGTTCTGCAGTTATTTCATGTTTGTCTCAGTGAAGGTGTGCTGTGTGAACTGTCTGCACTGCTGATTCTGCTTATCTGTCAGCGCTCTCTAGTGGACAGGAGGCAGAACTGCACCCCTCTGATACAGGTCAGCCACCTGACAGTGTGGATTATAAACAAGAAATAAAGCTCAAACCTTAGAATAATATGAAAAACAAATGTAGGAACACACCTAAGGTATTTTTGATTTCACTATGAAGATATTTCTTTAAGATTTTGAGAAAAAAAACCCTGTGATTATGGACGATACTAAAATAGCTTGCAAACTGTAGTGAACAGTCATGTATACTATTGCAAAGAGAAAAAAAATTAACCAAGCCAACTAATGGAAGTGGAAGAAATGAATACACCAGCTATTTAAAAGCCTATTTCATCTTGTACTAGTACTACTAGCCTTGGTACTGCCCTTCTAGAAATTCTCCAGGTTCAAACCGATTCATCCAACATTCCCAGCTGAATGTGGGCAAAGGCAGCATGGACTCTTGACAGGTCAACACTCCATCACAAGGCAGAGGAACAGTCAGAATCCAACAGTGAACTTTAAACATGCATTGGAGGAGGAAATGGCACTGAATCCTTGCTATAAGAAGAGAGTCCTCTGCACTAATCCTCCGTGCCAGATCCAGGATGAAATGTTCTCACAGAGATCTGTAAACACCTGATCAGGACTGTGATGGTTATTGATGATTCTTGTTTTCCTACTTCAGAAAGCCTACAGTCAGGGCAGGTTCAGGTCACCCTGGACTGTTTTTTGAAGTGAAACTGATATAGGCTCTCTCCCTGTTGGATCTCTGACAGCAGAGTTGGAAGTTCGTGGTCCTCCTGCCTCCACTCACCTGCAGCCAGAGGATTTGTGTCGGCTGAATTGAATAGAGGCTCCCTACTCTGCAACCCTAAACCCCTACCCCAAAACCAAACTGGTTTGAATCCTTCTCATCAATATGTCTGTCTATATTCTGTCCTCTTCTCACTTTCTATCCCCTAACCCCAACTGCAACAACAGGTCTCCTCGTTTGAGACTAGTTTAGCAGAAAGTTTCCACATCTGAGTCTGGATCTGCAGGTTTCTTCTTGTTAAACAGAACATTTCCTTTCCACCATTGCCCATGTGGAATCGTTGAGTTTTGGTCGTAGAAATGCTATTGAACTTAATATATTTTTTTCAATTCTCTCTTTCTTGTCATTATGAAATGTGCTATAAAGTTTGATTGATTTTTTAAAAAAGGCAGAATTACATAATTTTGAATCAAATTTTTTTTTTTTAAATATTAATGAGACATCTTTGTGTTGTAACTTTAAAACATAAAACTTGACACTTTTTTGTCTTGTTTTGTTTTGTTCCTTCCTGGTTCATGATTCTGGTGACTATGTGGTTTTTATTCTGTTATACCTGACTGCTGCATTTCCCACTGTGGATCAAAACATCTTGATAACCTGATCGCAGCACCTGGTCTTCATCAGAGCGCATTCACTTCAAAGGTTTAGATCCTACCTGGCAGACAGAACCATGTGTGTTATCGTTGTCCACTCAGAATCTTTCTTCACTTATGGGGTTCCACAGGGCTTAATCTTACAGCCACTGCTTTTTTCACTTAATTAATGCCACTGGGGTCATCCTAGAGGGCACAATATCTTATTCACTGTTACATGTTCGAAAACCAGATTTATACCCTGCTAAGTAAGAAAGAGACCTTCCCACCACCATCACCACCATGTGGTCGAGCCATCATATGATGGCTCGATCACAATAATGCCTGGGTGACACTGAACTTTATACTTTCAACAAGAAAAAAACAAAGGATATAATGTGTTTAGTCCCAGTCGCTCCTGTTAACCCAAGACCCCCTAAAAGTAATTTTAAAGCCCATTTCATTACTTGATTTTTCACCCAGCCTTAGACTCTGTTCCTGTTTTTATTGTTTTTATCACTGGCTTTTGATTGTTTTTGCTGTATTTTATCTTGCACTTCTTTAAAGGTTTTTTTTTTTTTCTTTCATTCGTTTGCAGCACTTTAGTTTAGCTGTATTTGTTTTAAAGTGACATGTCATCGGCAGCCATTCCGGCTCCGTGTTGTACACGGGTACAGGAACAGACTGATCCGTTGGAGCCAAAATGGCGCTCATTCCCCTTTAAACAACAAACCAATCAATTTGGCGGACGTTTCTCGTAGCCAATCAGAGATCGGGAATTGGGCGGGGCTTGAAGAGCCGGGAGGAGCTGTTTTGGGGTGTTGTGAATCTGTGCAGTCCAGAAGCACAGGGTGGGAGTTGTCGGGCCGATCTGTTGTGCGTTTTGTCCCTGGATTAACACCCGTTACCGACCCGCCCGCCCGCCGCAGCCATGCCCGGGATAGAGAAGCTGCCGATAGACGAGACGCTGGAGGACAGTCCGCAGGTAAAAGCTCTCTCCCCCGGAACCGTCAGCTCGCTAACGTTAGCCACTCACACAGCTAGGCTAGCTGTCTTTGTGGGCGAACTGCTTTGCAACATCCGTTAAGAAGGCAGCAGAGTTGTGTCAGCTCGGCACAGCTGTCAGGAGGGCAGAATCCTCCGGGAGGTGGCAGCTGCTCCAAACAGCTGATTGAAGCTTGGCTAATCATCATTTCACCGCAGGTTTACACTTAAATCCACGACTTCCTTAGCCACTTAGCCAGTCGTCCCTCCTCCCTCCTTCTGTCAACATCTGCTTCAAGCAGGAGCGACACGCTGCTACTTTCAGCTGTGGTCAGATGTAAACTGGACCAGTGATCACTGTTTCTGTACAAGATCCAGCTGCACAACACCAGACTGGCACCTGTCACTTAAAAAAAGGACTTGCTACTGCTGTCGTGGAGACTGCTTGAAGTCCCCCTGGTCACCTGACCTCAGTTAAGTCTGTGGACGTTTCACATCCAAGGACAAATGCAGCTATTCTGAGGCTACACGATATGGATTTCACTTTTATTGCGCCTTCCACCACTTGAACAGTCCCCAAAGCACTTCACACACTGTTAAGCATGTTCACACACACACACACACACACACACACACACACACACACACACCCATAAAAGCAGCTGCCATGCAAGGAGTTCAGTCCATCCATTTTGGGTTCAGAGCCTTGCTCAAGGGAACTTCAACTTGTGGATAATCTTCAGATTGTGAGATGATCACTCTACCAGCCAAGCTGCAGCCGCCCCTACATTTGTATTGTGTTTTGCATGTTTTAGGGTATATTGTATTTATTGTTCTGCCGGGGCATGTGTCAAAATGTCTGTGGACAAGCCTGCAAATCACATCCTGCATGTTCCTCAAGCTCCCAAACTGTTGAAATGCAAATTTCCCCATGAGAGATGATTAAAGTTTCATTTGAATGCGCTGAAAGACATAAGCCAGGGTTTTTCCCTGTTATCACATTTCTGAAATGCAAGTAAAGGCATCAGATTACAATAATCTGTTAACTCCCAACTATCTGACTGTAATGGTAATCAGACTCACCGATTCTTACAGTTTCTCAAACAACGGTGAGAATCTGTTTGGCTTTTTGTGGGGGGTGTTTCTGGAAAGAAGCCATCATTTTATAAGTCAGATGTTTTACCAACTTGTTTTGCTTTGTCTGCAGACTCGCTCTCTCCTGGGAGTGTTCGAGGAGGACACTGCGGCCATGTCCAACTACTGCACACAACTGTATCAGGCCATGAACAGGATTTATGATGCTCAGGTACACACACACACAACACACACACACACACACACACACACACACACACACACTGAGAGCTTCATATCTGTGCAGAAGCAGCTTCAACGTGTGTGTGTGTGTGTGTGTGTGTGTCCGGCTGCTCAGTGTCGCTGTGGTTTCTTTCAGAACGAGCTGAGTGCTGCAACACACCTCACCTCCAGACTGCTGAAGGAGTACGACAAACAGGTGCCACGTTCCAGACCAGCCACACCAGCTTGCTTCACACTCCTCACCATGATTCAGTACATTTCAAAAGCAGGTTTAATACCCGTATTACTGAAACAAAGCAGTAAGACATGCATTGTGGTATATACAATAGCTTAAAAGTATGCAGCATTACTTTGACAAAGTGAATCAAAATGAATCAAAATGACATTTACGAGATGAGAGATTTAGTTAATCTGACCGGCGTTTTGTCTTTTGCTTCTTTTCATAGTTCAGATACCTTGAAGTAAAAGTTAGTCTCCTTTTGACTCAGAGCTAGCTGTGATTGTAACACCTCTGTTCTGCTCCTGATATCTCTCGAGCAGCTTTGGAAACCTAAGCTCATTGATTTCACATTAGATATCATGTTATTAATCCCCAACATAACAATTAATTCCCCAACACCAAGAAGATTCAAGATGTTTCCAACCATAGTTGGGAGAAAAGTATAACTTTTTAAAATAAATCATATTGCATGAGAGCAAATCTCTGTTAAAAATGAGTTTTTCTTTACATTAGTGTTCATTCGATTGAATCTTTTCCATCTCCAGTATAATTTTTCTGTTCCTTCTTAACTGTTTTTCTTCAGTTGAAATTAAAACCTCGTCATCTGGATGCTCGGTACGTCTTTAGCAGCTTTACAGCGAAAGCCACTGAAACAGGAGACATGATCTCAGTCAGCGTCTAACCTTCTCCAGAGGGTCGTAACAGGAGAGTCTAACCTGGCAACGGGACTTATCTGCTCTGAAGCAGCCTGTTAGGCCTTATCTGTTAGTCCACACACATCCGCCCCCTCCGTCTTAAATCCTGTCTGTCACAGCTCAGCGTGTCCGAGGCCGGGATGATGCCGAGTCTCTCCTTCTTTATGTTTGATCTGATCGTTTCATCCACGCTGTCGTTCGCAGCGTTTCCCTCTGGGGGGCGACGACGAGGTGATGAGCTCCACCCTGCAGCAGTTTGCGAAAGTCATCGATGAGGTGAGAGAGAACCTGAACTCCCTTTCAGCTCCCTTTCATTTCATTCAAACCAAAAAAAAAGAAGGTGATTAAGTGAATCATTTCCTCAGTTATTTTTATGTTCAATTTTGAGCCTTGAGCTCAGATTACAAAGAGCTCTATGTCAGTAATTCAGTTACAGTGTCATCAATCTGGATCTTCAGGAAGTTCCATAGTTTTCCACTGTGTTATTTCCACAAGTCATTTCGTGGTGCTTTTCAGGAATGTCTTCCACAGCATAATGATACTAACTGACGAGGTACCAAACTTCTTCCCTCCTCTGGTTCTGTGCAGCTGAGCTCCTGTCACGCCGTCTTGTCCACTCAGCTCGCCGACGCCATGATGTTTCCCATCACGCAGTTTAAAGAGCGAGACCTAAAGGGTGAGAGACACACACACACGTTTGACATGTAGCGCTCTTTTCTGGAAGAATCGTATCATATGAAGAATCATCGCTATTAATTTAATAGATTTGATCAGCACAGCTGCATAAAAATTTGGCCACAGTTTGTTTGAAAAGTCGACAAAACGTCCCTCCCGTGTGAAATATGTGGCTGTTTTATTGCTCTTTTCTCCAGAGATCCTCACCCTTAAAGAAGTCTTCCAGATAGCCAGCGATGGTGAGTTTTTACAGCCTCCTCAGTCGGTTCAGTCTCCTACCTGCTCTTCATCTGTCAGTATTAGCTCTACAGTGTGTGAGCACATGCACAGGTGTGTGCACGTGTTTTTAAGATGACAGATTATTTTACCGAGTCCTGTTACTAAAGAGTCTTAACTTCTGCTTTCTTTCAGCTTCTGTTTTTCATTCTTCAGACATTTTTGAAGTAAACTGTTTTTTTTAATTTCCTGTTTGTGTGCAGATCACGACACGGCCATTAACAGATACAGTCGCCTCTCAAAGAAGAGAGACAACGACAAGGTGAGGGGTCACAGGAGAGGGGGGGGGGCAGTGAGGCGTTGGGCCCGGTGAACCGACCAGCCTTGTGTGTTGCAGCTGCGGGCGGAGGTGGTGGAGGACGTCTACACCTCCCGGAAGAAGCAGCACCAGACCATGATGCACTACTTCTGCTCGCTCAACACGCTGCAGTACAAGAAGAAGACGGCGCTGCTGGAGCCGCTGCTGGGATACATGCAGGCGCAGGTCTGATCGATTGACGACTCTCCTGCTGTGGAATCTGTTATTGTAGTAACTCTTTTGACACTATGAATATATATATTTATCTGCTTTTGTATTATATATCAATATATACCAGAATGTTCCATGTGTGACCACTAGACTTCACTGGGTAACAGCAGAAAGCTGAAGCACCAGAATTTAAAGTAAGAATAGAAAACAGAGAGGGGCCGGAGAAAAGCAAGGAAACTGTGACCTGTTACAGCTGGATACTAACTCCATCAAGAGGAGAGTCCAGTTACAATCTGGTGCGAGTGACTCGCGTACATCAAGTTCCAGACCAGATCCGAACGGATGTTCTGAACGGCAGCAAAGAGGAACGTGACCCTGCTGAAGTGTCCCGGTGGAGGAGGCAGATTGAAGCCGCTGGTTCACAGCTGTGCTCTGACCTGCCGTCGTCTCTGTGTCTCTTTTTGTTCCGTGCAGATCAGCTTCTTCAAGCTGGGCTCAGAGAATCTCACCCAGCAGTGGGAAGACTTCCTGGGAACTATAGGAACCAGCGTCCAGAAGTGAGAGGCCACGGCGTGCACCACATTCAACCTCAGGGGTCCGAGTGAGAGCTGTAGGGAGCTGGAGGCCGTCCCGGGGTAACGGGGTAGAACCATCAGGGGCAACATGCAAACTGCAGGCTTTCTTCACTGAGGGGGCCAGAGAGCAAAGCACTAAACTACTACACTACCACACACCCAGGAGTGATCCAGTCATGATGAGCTCTGATCACATTTCAAACCAGAAAACCAAGATTTAGATGGAGGTAATACCACCTTCATGCATTAGGTGGCAGTAGTGAGTCAGCAGGAACGTCACTGTGGGTTAGCTAGCTGCCTTGGGCATGACTTTGTGTTGTGTGTGTGTGTGTGTGTGTGTGTGTGTGTAGCGTTCGCCGGGAGATGGAGGAGGAGGTGGGCCAGATGCAGCAGACCATCCAGCAGATGGAGAGGTCATGTGACCCCCTGTACGCCCCGTGTGACCCCGACCCCGTCCACTCACCTGTGTGCCGCAGCCTGACCAGGAAGCAGGGCTACCTCTACATCCGCAAGTAAAACACACATCCGTAAAAGCATGAGCTCAGTGTGCGCCGCCGCCGCCCCGGCAGCCTCGCTGACGGCGCCTCTCCCTGTGCGTCGGGCAGTAAGACCGGCCTGGTGTCGTCGTCCTGGGAGCGGCAGTACTTCTTCACGCAGGGCGGGAACCTCATGCAGCAGGGCCGCGGCGAGGTGGCGGGCGGGCTGGTGACGGACCTGGACAACTGCTCCGTCATGGCGGTCGACTCCGACGACCGCAGGTTCTGCTTCCAGGTCACTTCCTTCGATGGGAAAAAGTGAGTGGGGAAAAAAAGCCTGGTTTTTCTGCAGAACAGCACTTTTTTATTATTATTTTTCTTTACTGTTGTCGTGTAAACGGCATCCGAGTCGGGAATTCTGAGGAAACTGGATCTACACCAATTTCAGTGTTTCTCCTGGGAAAACGTAGTGTTTTTAAATTATTGTCACGTAAACATGAAACATTTCTGAAATGAATTCTAAAATGGATTCAGCTCCACTTTCATTTCCCTCTTCGCTTCCTGTCAGAGTGGTGACGCTGCAGGCGGAGAGCAGGAAGGACTGCGAGGAGGTAAACTGTCTCCGGATCCTTACCAGTGTTCTTCCAGTTTACTGTCTACTGCTTACTTGAGGTTAGAAGGCACATCGCTCTGACCCTTGGTTCGATTCCTCTCACTGGCTCTGCTGTTTCTCCCAACAGTGGATCGCCACCATCAACAACATCTCCAAGAGGATCTACCTGAGTGAGAACGCAGAGGTTTGTGTTCTTAGATCTAAAGTATCAGTCCGGGAGGCTGGAGTTGAGTGTTTGCCGTGTCGCGAGGTTCCAGCTCTTCTGTGTGACTGTCTGATGGCGATGTGTTGGCACCGTTTGTCAGGAGCTGGCAGCCAGAGTGAACCAGTCGGCCCTGGAAGCCGTGACTCCTTCTCCGTCCTTCCAGCAGAGACATGAGAGCATGAGACCCAGCAGGTGAGACTGGAGAGACCCGCTTCCAGGCGTTCAAGAAATGCAAAAAGGAAGCATCTTCACATGAAATGATTTCTTTGCTGTCGTTCACCCACGTCCACGTTTGTCGGTCCCTCCGTCACAGTAAAGGCCGGACGGGCCGGGCGAGCAGCATCAGCTCGGTGGGCTCCGAGCCGTCGCCCGCCCTGTCCGTGCTCTCATTGGATGCCCTGGTTGCCCCGGAAACGCCCATCCAGTTCGACATCATATCCCCCGTCAGCGAGGAGCTGTCGGGCCAGAGCAAGGCGGCGGCGCAGTCCGGCCGGTGAGTGTAGCTCGGACAGCGCCCCCCGGTGGCTGGGCGTTAAGGTAACAGGACTGCTTGTGTCCACAGGAGGAGTAACCCGTTCGGAGAGTCGGGAGACGGCACAGCAGAGGACAGCGAAGGTAGCAAGAGTTTATCTTTCGCATTTCTAACAACCTAATCCTCCACAGACTGTTTCTCTTTGAGCTTCATGTCAGAACAAGATCAGAGGAACAGGTTCCTTTATGGCACATTATTTCCTTCTTGTCACAGAACGTGACGTGACGTTATTGGCTCGTTGTTTTCCTGTTGTTGTTTGCCCATGGCTGACTCCTTGTTGGTGCATCGTTGCCCCGTACTTGGCTCGCTGTCACCGTGTTGTTGACAGTATGTTGTTACTCCACTGATCGCCTGTTGCTGTCGCCTGTTGCTTCCAGACTCCATCCTCCACCAGCTCTTCATCGTGCGCTTCCTGGGCTCCATGGAGGTGCGGACCACCGAGTCTGTGGACGTCATCTCTGAGACCATGAGGCAGATCCTGGCTGCTCGAGCCATCCACAACATCTTCAGGATGACCGAGTCTCACCTGCTGGTCACCTGCGACTGCCTCAAGTAGGAAGCACACGTTGTTCTGACAGTGTTTTAACTCTGGGTTTAAAGAGGCAGGACGGACTGAAGCTCCTCAGTCTGACATCAAGCACATTCTAACAGCATGTTTGTCCTCATTTTGAACCAGCTGCTCAGTTTCTGTCTTCGGTGTTTTTTCAGGCTTATCGATCCTCAGACACAAGTCACTCGTCTCAGGGTAAGACGATCAGTCACATTAACGTCTGTCTCTGCGGGCCGATACCTCGAATACCTGGAAAGTAAATGTAAACTCAACGCTGAGATGGAGACATCTCAACGTGGGATGAAAGTGTAGACGTTTGTATGGATTCAACCTCCTGACGGCGTCTGTCTTCTCGTCCTGCAGTTTCCCCTCTCCAGTGTGATTCAGTGTTCGTCCCATCAGGACAACAAGCGGCTGTTTGGTTTCGTTCTGGAGTCTCCGGGCGGGCGGGCCGTCTGCTACATCTTCGAGTCCAACAACGACGGGGAGAAGGTTGGCGAGTCGCGGTCCGGCCGTGGTCTGCCGTCCGGTGCGAGCAGCTTTGACCCGCCTCTCTCCTCTCTGCTTTCAGATCTGTGACAGCGTCGGCCTGGCCAAGCAGATCGCCTTCCACTCCGAGATGGTGAGGCCCGCCGCAGTCGCCTCACCCGCACGCTGCTGGGCGCCGCTGTGTGTGTTGACTCCTGGTGGTGGTTGTTGTGGTTGTCGTGCAGGACCGTAAAGCTGTGGAGAAGAGGAAGGAGGAGGACAAGGCCAAAGAGAAGCAGCAGGAGGAGCTCAGCAAGCAGAGGCAGATAGAGAAGGTGAGCGCCGCCACTCAGGGAAACGGGAAGTGCTCCTGCGTCTTTACCTGGAGTCCAACTGTGGATGCAAATAAACAGAGAAGTGGTGAAAGAAATACATTACAGCAGTAACACACAACCAAATCCATTGTCCTCGTACCGACGGTTAACTTTGCTCTGCGGCGACGGTTCACAGCCCGGCCTCTTCCTGTGCCTCACCTGTTTGATCCCCGCAGGATCTGGAGGAGCAGAGTCGCCTCATCGCCGCCTCCAGTCGTCCCGCCAACCCGCCTCCCTCTGACGGACAGTTCCTGGTGCTCAGCAACAGCCAATCGGAGGACAGCGACGCCGGGGGGGAGGATGGGAAGAAGAAGGGCGAGTCCGAAGCCTAACGACGCCCGGAGGATGCATGTTTGACCTCCCAGACGAGGCCCGGCCGCTGTCGTCATGACGACCGCTCAGGAAACAGGAGGAGGAGGAGGTGGAGGAGGAGGGGAAACAGCACCCGCCCGCCTGGGCCGCCTGGGACCGAAAAACATTTGCTTCCTCTCTGCTGGACAAACCCAACGCACCCTCACGGCAAGACGAGGAGGAGTCGTGGTTTATCGTGTGTGTAAGAGCGCTGCTTTCATATCAGCTCCACCGGCAAGAAGAGACGCCAGATCTAGATTAACCCGCAAGTTTCAATTGGTTTTTTTTTTGTTGATTTTGTAAGAGACACTAACAGTAGTGACGGAGGATCGTAAGCAGGCCAGCGTGAGGAGAGGAACACACCAGGATCTGAGGCAGAAAGCTGGAGGCTGCATCCCGACGCCTGGAGCATTTCTCTCCTTCAACCCGACAGCAGTCGCAGTTTGTTGGTTTTCTTTTTGTTTATTGTTGTCCGAGCGCTTGGAAAGCGCACTGCAGTGTTTCAGGTGAAGCAGTTTTTCATCCGTGCCGCCAAATCACATCTTCAGTTCTTCATCGCCTCATCAAATGAACAAAAAAACCGTCAGAAAACACATTTTATCATCGAGTTACAGCCGGTTAGGAACAAAAATTGCCAAATACACATCAGGTCTTCTCCAATGTTGGTGATCACACTTTGACTTATGTTACAAATGACTTGATATAGATATATTTTTAATAGTTGAATAAAGCACGGCCATCCTCATGTGAGAAACAAACAGACCCATTACAAAGCTACAAACAACCTGTGTGTAGCAATTATTCTAGAACTATGATGGCTGTTTTCAATACAAAAAAGCCAAAATATTTATTGTTTTGGCCGCTTTTAATGTTGTGAAGCCAAAATAAATATCCTGTTGATGATAATTCATTAACAATTTCACATGTAATAAAGATGAAAAGATCAAGAATAATTTTGGCCAATTTAAATGTAAAACAGCAAAACCAAGTACTAATTTTAGCCATTTTAAATGTATTAAAGCCAACAATGTAGTGATTTAACTGTAATGTAACAAAACAAAGTGCATCTAAGATTTAGAGTGTTGCATATGAATGAGCACGACTGGGCCATGCGTTAGTCCTGTTCTTCATGAGTGAGCTGCACATTTAGGAGCTCGTTTGCACCACCATGCATCCCATCATTTTGGACAGTAAAGATTGGTGACTTTACTTTGTCCCCAGCTGAAGAGTTGGAAACAAACATACTGAACTCCACCCTGTCGTTAGCATGCGAGCAAGTCTTTTCAAATCAAGCCCATGTAGTGTTAAAGCGTCGTAACTTTTTCGTTTCAGGCCGCCAACTTGAGTTTTGATCATGAGAAGTCGGAGCAAAAGTCTCGTTTGTTCTTGTTTTGTTTTGTTTTGTTTCGTTTTTTTCACAGTTTTACTGAAAGGAAATTTGTTTAATGCTCACTTAAGAGACTCGACTCCAAGTTTAAAGCCCATTTACACGTTTTTAGGTGAAAATGCAAAAAATGAAGCATTCTCACCTGAAACGTGATTAAAACTGGGCCTAAGTTACAAAAACAGACCTGATCTTGGCCGAATAATCAGATTTCATGTTAACCAGTAACGTGTGTTTGGCCTTCTAATGTTCTCCCACCACTTTAAAGGACTATGTTGCCTTTTTCTGTGTTACCCAGAATGATGATCCCGAGAAATGTGGGGTGTCAGACGAACCCTCTTTAGTTTCTGAATGAGCAGTTACTGACGGTTTGGTTTGTATGTGCTGGTTTCTGTGTTTTCTCCTGCTGTAACCAGGTGAAGGACTCGTTGTCGACGGAGCTGCACTTTAAGGGAAAACACGACGGGATCGATTATGTAAATATGTTTTAAAGTGATCGATGTTCAACTGTCAAGGGTCATTTGAAAGAACAAGTTAAAAAAAAAAGCTTTTCATTGTTAAAATAAAGCACTAACTCCACCCGCCTGAGTCTGTCTGCTGATTTTTAGATGAAACGCACCACGGCGTGAATGTTTTTATGGAAATGTAACGTATCCACGTTAAAAACGAAACAAGTACAAATTGACCAGCCTTGACATCATCAATCTACCTTCTTTTATTCTAACATAGAAGTGAACCTGCATTCTTTGAAGTCTACGTGGTGCCAGCAGTCAACTCACATGACTGATGTTTCTCAAATGAAGCTGTATTCTGTTTCATTTTAATTATTAAACTCACAAACTCTTGGTTTGATGCTTCTTTGCCCAAATCAGACACACAAAGCTGAACACCCTTACGTCTTTATTTTAAAATAATACACATTCTCATAAAGATTTATATACAAAAGTGAAAAACACTCAAATATTCAACACAAACTTGTTATGAACAATAAATGTAAATATCAGGCCCTTTAAAAAGGCAAAGCTCAGTGTTTCCAATCACCATTAAACATGTTTGAAAATCAGATGAAATCTGCAGAGGTGTGATGGTGCGTTCAGGGACCCCGCAGGAGAGCAGGAGCAGGCGGATTCCTCTACCGGATCTGGTCTGAGAGCCAGTCCAGGCCTTCAGTCAGGCCGGAGCCCGTGACGGCGCAGGACGCCTGGACGAACCACTGAGAGGACACACAGGGGACAGACCATCAGCTGGACGCATATGAAAACAACCTGAGAATTCTTAAGACATTTATTGTAACATCTTGTTTTATTATTTATGAAAACTCGTTTTTATTTCTTCCCAAATACTGTGTTTTAACCTAGTGTAGCCTTAACTGCTTCATTAAATGGGCTACTGAATATCTCAGCACATAATTCACACATAATTCATGAGAACAGCGCTTGGTCCCGCCTACCGGCCGTGAGACTCCTGATAGGCCGAGAGCCTCCGTGACGTCACTGACTGACACGGCTCCGGGCATATCCTGTTTGTTGGCGAACACCAGCAGGGCCACGCCCCTCAGCATGTCATCTTCCAACTGCAACACAGGAAACACGTGTGACTGTCATTGACAACCTGTAAACACAAATTTCTCCACTTTCATCTCTGCTCACTCTTCAAACTGGCTCATCTGTTGTTTTACCTTCTGTGAATCGGGTTCAGAGTGCAGTAATATAATATATAAACACATTAATTCAAAACATGTTTCTCCTGGAAATCCTTCTTGTACAAACTGTCAATACGGTACTTTAATTCAACACTAACTATGAGAGAATTCAGTGTCATTACAATTCTGTGCAGCTCGTCCGCAGCTTCTTTCATCCTCTCCTTATCGCTGCTGTCCACCACGAAGATCAAACCCTGCACACACACAAACACACACACAGAGGTAGTCTTCAGTTACTTCATTAAACATGCATTCTCAGCATTAGTGTTACCCGTGTTTGTACCTGTGTGTTGGTGTAGTAATGTCTCCACAGCGGTCTGATGATGGTCTGACCACCAACGTCCCAGACTGTGAAACTGATGTTCCTGTACTCCACCGTCTCCACATTAAAGCCTACACACACACACACACACACACACACACACACACACACACACACACACGCACACAGGTTGAAAATCCTGCACACTTCAGGTATGAGGGTGCAGTGACTGACAGGTGGAGGTGAGAAACGCTGACCGATGGTCGGGATGGTGGTGACGACCTCAGACAGCTTCAGTTTGTACAGCAGGGTGGTTTTACCAGCCGCATCCAGACCCACTGCAAAGGCACACACACACACACACACACACACACACACACACACACACACACACACACACACAGTTAGTATGGTTACACCTCAGTAGTGTTGGACAAGTGGCTTTTAAAAATGAATTACAGTCAAAATAGTAACTGAGTTAGTTACTGAGGTATAATTTTTTAAAAGTAACTAATTAGGAAAATCAAATATTGCATTACTTTACAAGAAAGTGTTTATATATGTCAAAGAATGTGTTCCCTTCTTAATGGAACTTTAAGGTATGTTCAAATATTGACGATGAAACTGAATATGATTAAAGAAATAAATGGAAACTTGAAAGAATAAATTTCAAACAGGAAACACTACATTAATCTAAATTATTCAAATGTTGCTGTGTGATAATATGAGACAAGGCATCAATCAAATTTGATTTGTAAGTATAGATAGCATTTCTACATTTGTAAAAGATTAATAAAACACAATAGATGTGTGTCAATTAATGTCTGTAGTTCCATTTAAAAGCTGCCTCTGAATGATCAGGCCTCTCTACGGCTGTATCTCTGTCACGTCACGCGAAGCACTTTGTCCCAACGTGATTCCTTCTTTCAGTATGATGATGTCATTTAGAACTTTCCTGACTGAGGAGTTGCAACAATGTATCAGTTTGAAATGGTATCAACATCTAATTTGACCCAGATATGTAAATGAGCAGCTATGCAAATTTTACAATGACGTCACCACTGTGGTCTAAACCCAGCTGACATTCCCTATTATCAGGTGAACATAGACATATATCAATAGATATCTGGTCTTCCATTGAAAAGCTGCCTTTAAATGATCAGGGTTCCTTCTTTCTGTACTCAAACTTCACACTTCATCGGCTCAGCTGGACTCCAGAGGAGGAAAAATCAAGCTGAAAGTGGTGAATAATAGTAACAGGACTGTGCCACATATTACTGTCAGTAACGGCACCGGCATTGTAATGCTTGGAGAAGTAATAAGTTAGGTTACTCGTTACTAAAATATTTAATGAAATGCTGTTACTTCCATCACTGCATCTCAATAAACATTTTACTTATTCCATCTCATTCAACATCCTGCTAAAACTGTTTAACTGATTTCAGCTAGTTGTCCCTCATTGAAAAAGTAGTGAAGTTACCTTCTGGCTACTGGATGAAGATGAAGATGCTCTATAATCTGTCTCGATGACTGATTTAAGATTTAAGAACATAAAATATAATAATAATTTAAAAATTCAAATATTCAATTTGTTTGACATATTAAATGTAAACACAGAAAACCGTGATTATTAATATCAATTCTAGTCGCATTCTCCGACAAAAAATAAAAATAAGAGTATTCTCACCCATTAGAATCCTGACTGGAGTCTTGGACATGAACCTGGAGAAGAGTTGAGAGATGGTGACACCCATGGTTCAGGTAGAAAATCTCTGCCGCTCTCTGGATGGGTGTGTGTGAGTGTGTGTGTGAGCGCGTGTGTCACTGCTTTTTAAAGCCGTCCCACTGCTTTATTGTTGCTGTCCACGTAGTTTTGAAGCATGTCACCGCGGTGACTGTCAGCCCGGTACACGGTGGAAGTTCTGACACCCACACCCACACACGCGCGCGCGCACACACACACACACACACACACACACACACACACACACACACACCACAGGTTTCGCTTTGTTTATTGGAATTATGTTTATAAAATGGGATTTTTGTGATAATAATAGTGACATTAATAACAGTTTATCAACATCACCATGCAAATAAACTTAAATAAACTCAAAATACAGTAAATAAATAAAAGCATGGAAAAATAGTAGATCAACTACAGTAAATATGAACACAAAAGTATCAAAAAGTGGATTTACACGTGTCTATGAGAGCCGCAGAATCAATGAAAACTCTATGAATTGAGAAGGAATTTTATTTTGTTTGAGGCAAAACCGAAAGTTACCGACAGACTTTTGTTGTTGGAGGAGAAACCGGAAGTGACTCTGTCAGACTTTTGTTGTTGGAGGAGAAACCGGAAGTGGTTGAAGATGTCACCAGGTGGCACATATGATGCAGGAGGTTTTTCACCTGGTTCGTGTAGCTCCTCCTCTCTCAGCAGGTGTGCAGTTTGCTTTCTTATTCTCAAAACACTTTAAATAAGGAAAACAAAAAAATAAAGCTAGAAAAAAACTAAAGAAACAAAAAGTTTTTTTGCTTGAAAAATAGTTGTTCTTCTTATAGATGGACAATATGGACAGGCATTGTTCCTTACATGATAAAAAGTAAAAGAAGAAGTGAAAATGAACGACACAGCACACAGGTTCAGTAAAAACACAGTGTTCTCCTCCTGAGGCCTGGCGTCCCTGTTTCAGCAGCGTGTCCACAGCCTCCTTGGACTTGGGGTGAACAGAAAACCTCATGAGGGAAGTCCTCAAAAACTGGCACAAATGGAGGTCACTGCACATTCAAGCAAACACTGAGAGAAAAGGAGGAAGAGAGAATAAAGCTTTAAGGCAAAACAGATCAACAACAAGTAATTCCAGGAGGAAGTGATAACAGTGTGCGTGCGTGTGTGTGTGTGTGTGTGTGTGTGTGTGTGTGTGTGTGTGTGTGTGTGTGTGTGTGTACTTGTACAGCTATATGTTGTGAGGACCTTTTGTGAGGACAATGGGTTTTTAACCTTACAAGTGAGGACAATTTTTGGAAAGTGAGGACATTTTGGCTGGTCCTCACTATTCGACACACTTTTTTCGGCCTTTTTGAGGGTTCAGACTTGATTTTTGGTTTAGGGTTACAATTAGGTTTAGGTTAGGTTTAGGATATGGGTTAGGGTTAGTCATTCATTTTTGATGGTTAGGGTTAGGGTAAGGGGCTAGGAAATGCATTATGTCAATGAATGTCCTCACAACATATAGCTGTACAAACGCGTGTGTGTGTGTGTGTGTGTGTGTGTGTGTGTGTGTGTGTGTGTGTGTGTGTGTGTGTGTGTGTGTGTGTGTGTGTGTGTGTGTGTGTGTGTGTGTGCGCGTGCGTGCGTGCGTGTGTGTGTGCACGGGGGGCGGGTGGGTCCAGGCAGTTCCTGTACAAAGAAACGAAAGTTAAAGTGAACAAAACGAGGTTGAGGAAAACACGGACTGACACAGAGCGAGAGGAGGAAGAGGAGTCGGGACACCGAGAGCAGACAGCGGAGGAGCAAGACGAAGATGAAGATGAAGATGAAGGTGGTCGCTGTGGCCGTGGTCGTGAGCGCGCTGCTCGTCACCGATGTACAGTCGACCCGACCCACGGAATGGACACCCACAGGTAATCAGAGTGTTCCAGTTAAAACAAGCGGAGAATAAACTATTAGAAGCATTTTCTGGACCACAGAGGTCAAACCGGACTCCTGCCCTGCCAACAAGGTGCTACTGAGATACAGAATATTAAGGTACCAAATTAATAACTCAGGCAGGGGAAAATATCACTCTGAATTCCTGACACACAGCTGAATGTAACAATTCTTTTATTTACTCCACAGTGCCAGTGTGGAGAATGGTACTGAATATTTATTTTGACTGATTTTATATAACCTTAATTTGTTCAGGTGGGTCTCATTGAGACCCAGGGTCTCATTTTCATGAGGGACCTGTTGGTATCAGCAAACACAAAGTTCCAATGATTAATGCTAAAATCCCTAAAAACAAAATATTGACATAAAACATTAGAATAGTGCAGGTCTTACGCGCAGGAGAGAGGTAGTTAAGAACATGTGCAAACTGCCACACATTCTTTCACGATCTGTTGTTCTGTTAATTTAAAGTCTCAAGAGGAATGAAGGTGGACAACTTCATTTCCTGCTTCAGTGTGTTCCAGTTAGAGAACAGCCAGATTGCAGGGGGGATAAAATATTGTTTTGGTTCACGTAAGCCTTGATCTGCTCGTTCACGAGTTTTCCAAGAACTTTGGCCAAAATGCAGAGCTTTGAGATCGGTCTGCAATTATTTAATACTGAGGGATGACTTGAGCAGTTTTCCACACCTCAGGAATAACACCGGTCTGAACAGAACAGTTAAAAATGTGGAATACAGGCTGAGCAATATGTGCCACTAGACATAAAAAAGGAGGAAGTTTGTCAGGCCCAGCTGATTTGTGTGGGTCAAGGTCTTTTAAAGCCAAATGAACTGCTTTGACAGTGAAGGGGGTGTACTGGACTGACAGGGGGTGGTGTCAGTGGATTACCAGCCTGTGTAGACTCAAACAGGGTGCTGGAGGCTATAAAGTGATTGTTGAAGCAGTTTAGCATGTCAGGTTTGTCTGATACAGAGCTGGAGTCCACTACTGAGTTAGAAGGCAACTCTACGGAGCAGGTATTGGCTAAGAGACATTTTATTGCATGCCAAAATGTCTTGGGGTCATTTAGGTTGGCAGTGGTTCGGGAAAGATAAACTTTGAAAGTTTAAATCGACGTGTTTTATTGTGAAACACGTCCTATTTTTGTGTGTGTGTGTGCAGGTCAGCCCGGCCTGGACTTAACAGGGAAGATGTTCACGTTCTCCCAGAATGGGGGAGGGGTTCGCTTCTACCCGGGTTCCCAGACTCCCCCCTGGGCCACCACCTCCCGTCCCTGGACCTCCACCTACCATCCCTGGGCCCCCACCACCCGTCCCTGGGCCACCACCACCCGTCCCTGGGCCACCACCACCCGTCCCTGGGCCCCCACCACCCGTCCCTGGGCCACCACCACCCGTCCCTGGGCCACCACCACCCGTCCCTGGGCCACCACCACCCGTCCCTGGGCCCCCACCACCCGTCCCTGGGCCACGACCTCCCGTCCCTGGACCTCCACCTACCATCCCTGGGCCCCCACCACCCGTCCCTGGGCCACCACCACCCGTCCCTGGGCCACCACCACCCGTCCCTGGGCCCCCACCACCCGTCCCTGGGCCACCACCACCCGTCCCTGGGCCACCACCACCCGTCCCTGGGCCCCCACCACCCGTCCCTGGGCCACCACCACCCGTCCCTGGGCCCCCACCACCCGTCCCTGGGCCCCCACCACCCGTCCCTGGGCCACCACCACCCGTCCCTGGGCCACCACCACCCGTCCCTGGGGCCCCACCACCTATCCTCAGACAACAGAGACACCGGTCAGAGGCAGGAACATCGCACACATACGGATCTTCTGGGAGTTTTTTTTTTTTTTTTCAGATCTTCCTCGTTCTGGAGTCTTGATGTGTTTCCTGCTGGTTTTTATGTGTTGTCGTGTTTCTTTTGTGGTCTGTACGTCTCCTTGAGTTCTTTTATTGTCTCTTTTCTGGTCTTGATGTCTTTGATATCCCTGGTCTTCTTGTCTCTGTGGGAACTTTGCTTCTCTGAATGGGAGTCAGGAGTCTAATGTGTCGCGTTTCACTTGTTTATTGTTTGTTTTGAAGTCGTTTGTGTCCCTCTGTGTGTATTAGATGTCTGTTTTTGTGTGTATTTGTGTGACGTTTGTCTCCTTATTGCCTGTTTGATGTCTGCTTGTGTGCGTTTTTGTTTCTTTTTAGATGTGTAGGTATTTGCGGTGTACTCATTTTGTGTGTTTATGTCGGGAAATAACCATGTTGTGTGCTTTTAAATGTGAAACCTGTTGTCTTTGTGTAACCCTGCAGGTGTCTCGGTGTGTGTGAGATACATGGCCGATTCTTCAGACTTCGTGAATCTCTTCACACTTGATAAGTACAAGTACAGTAGAAGTCTGAAGCTGACACAAAATAGAGGCTCAGTTTATACGCTCAATAACTATTACTTCGAGATGACCATGACAACTAAATTCCAGCTGTGGCCCAACTATCAGCAGAACATGTGGACGAGCGTCTGCCTCACATTGGACGGCAGCAACAACGTAGCCCAGCTGTTCAGGGACTCCAGCATGAGTGTCAGAATGGTGATGCCGTCTCGGGTGAGGACACAAGTAAATCACTGCCTTGCTGGAGGGTCGACGTCCTGCATGCGTCAAACGGTTCTCAGCTGCAGCAAACCTCCATCTCAGGTCGATTTCAGCCTCGGTGTTTGGAATAAAACCCAGGAACGAGCTCTTTGCAGACGGCCGTGTTGCAGCTGGGAGACCTGAAACATGCATGACATCGAGGACTGGAGTTTGACACATGTATACGATGGGGGACCCAAAAGAAACCGGACTGTGGTTATAAAAAAAAAACCAAGAATGATTTCAGACTTTTGGCCGTTATATGTCAGACTTTTGGCCGTTATATGTCGCTATAGCATAGCCTTAAGCATAATTGAAAAATTTCACCTCCCAAAGACACACAGGCAGCTCACAGGCAGTGTTTATGTTATTACAGTCCCGCCCCCTTCTTTGAAAAATCCCAAAATGGTCCCGCGCCTCTGAACCACGGAGCAGAAACAGGCAGGCGTGGACATGTGCCAGGAGCTGAAAAGGCAGCTGGAGGACGATGGAGGCTGTTTGGGAAGAAAATCACTGCTGCGGCTCCGGGAGGCGGTCAGGATGAAGTGGCCGGCGCTGTGGGAGAGGGGGGACTGTTTTACGCACAGGGCTCTGCGCATTGAACAGTTCCTGATGAAAAACGGCATGGCCCTGCTGCCCCATCCGCCGTATCCCCTCGATTTAGCCCCGTGCCACTTCTGTCTCTTCCCAAGAATGAACAAGGAACTGAAGGGGCGGAGATTTGTTGACGTGGAAGAGGTGAAAAAAAAAAAATCGAAGAAAGCTCTTAAAGGGACCATTACGCAGCAACATGCTGACTGTTCTGAGCAATGGAAATCCCGGCTGCAGTGCTGTATTCAAGCCGAAGGAGAGTCCTTTGAAGGTGACAGTTTTGATTGAATGTGAAATTAAAAAAATAAAAAGTTATAACCACAGTCCGGTTTCTTTTGGGTCCCCCCTCGTACAATCGGGGGTGGAACAAAAAAATAAATAAATGGAGTCACCTGTATGGGGATGTTTTCATGTTACGAAATTTTAATAGTACCTCTTCATCACGGCTGTTTTCCACTGACAGTCAGTGGAGGAAGTTTTATTCAAACAAAGGGGAAATGGAGGATGATTTTTTAGAACCATGAAATAGTAAATCAACTGTGTGTGTGTGTGTGTGTGTGTGTGTGTGTGTGTGTGTGTGTGTGTGTGTGTAGCTTGAGTGGTCAGGTGATCCTTTGATTGAGTTTCCAGGTTTCAGCGGTCAGATGACAGATCTTCAGGTCTGGGATTATCCTCTCGGCTACAAGGAAATCTACAACTACATGAGGAGAGGTGCCTTCAGGTGAGAGAGAGAGAGAGAGAGAGAGAGAGAGAGAGAGAGAGTGTGTGTGCGTGTGTGTGTGTGTGTGTGTGTATTTGTATTTATTCATTCGTTACAGGCAATTGCTGTACAATAATGCACAAGGTAAAGGAAACATTCACAAAAGCAATAAACAATGTAACAAATAACCAAATAACAGAAGATTTCATTATGCCTGAAAGGGAGTGGGAAGAAGAAAACTTATTTAATCCCACCCCCGATTATCCTTAATATAATATATTCAGAAAAAATTCTCACTTCCGTAGTTCTATATACACACATGGAAACTAATGATTCATTGATTTGGATCTACATAATGAAAAATTTGAAACAAGGTGGCGTTACCATTGGTAACTGATAACATATACAGACTTGAATACAAGTATTCCAACAATGGTAATGAACAGTATACCAGGAATGGGAAAGAAACAACAAACACACTCAGTAATGTTGATGTGAATTCCAGACCCACATTATACTGCGACCAAACTATACGTTTATATTGGAGTTTGAATCTATGAACATTTTGGCATTGCTTGTGTTGAGTGTCCAGGTTGTTCCACAACTTAAAGCTAGGGTAGACGATGTTGTCCAAAAGCACTTTTTGTCATACTGAGTGAAATGCTCCCTGCCCCCTGGGAGAAGTCAGTACATTATGAGGACGGAAAAAAGCTGCGGAAAAAATCTGACAACTGTAGCGGCCACAGGACATTAAAAACTACGACCAATCGTAAGGCGCGGACCGCTCTTCAGGAACCAATCAAATCCCTCGCCGTTCCAACAGGCCACCGGCGCGTACATTTCAATGGCGTGCACTGGCCCTGGTTCAGAGCGCGCGCGTTGCCAAGGAGCTCTCGGCGCTCGCGGCTCGCGTGAAAAATAGAACGAAGCGGAGCGGCGCGCTGCGCTCCTATGCGCGTTGTGTGCGGGCAGTCAGAAAGGTTAATAACATTGGAGGCGATCACAAACTCCGCGCGGCGCTTCCGCGTCCAGTGCGTTCGCTCCCAACGGGAGCTCCTCCAATGGGGTGGGAGCTGGGCGGAGCCGTGGGGAGATGCTACATTCGTGCTACATGCTAGTTTTACAAGATCGCCGACCCTAGCTTTAACCCCACATACCAATACACAAAAACGTTTATGGGTAGATTTTGTTTTTGGTATTTTGAAATTTCCATACCCTCTTAAATTATGAACTGTCTCTTTTAATTTGAAAAACTGCTGTATATTATTTGGCAATGTTTTATTAAATGCTTTGTACAGAATAATTAATGTGTTATATTTCACAAGATCATTGAATTTTAATAACTTAGATAGAATAAAAAGATTGTGAGTATGTTCTAGAAAACTAACCTTGTGTATGATCCGCACAGCTCGTTTCTGCATTATGACTAGGGGATTTATTGTGCACTGGTAAGTGTTCCCCCACACCTCCACACAATATGTGAGGTATGGGAGTACCAGCGTGCAATACAGACTACGGAGGGCATGTGCATCAAGGCATTGTTTTACTTTATTTGTAATATAGAGGCTTTTGGATATTTTTGTCTTTATATGTTTAATATGTGCTTTCCAAGATAATTTATTATCAATTACAATACCTAAAAATTTATTCTCGCAAACATTTTCAATTTCAGTACCTTCAATAACTATTTGCTGAAATGACTTTGTTGTAGAATTACCAAACATCATTACTTTAGTTTTACTTATATTTACAGACAGTTTATTTATATCCATCCAGTTTTTTATTTTATTGAGTTCCATGTTCACAGTTTTTACAAGCTCATTGTAATCATTACTACTATAGAATATGGTTGTGTCATCCGCAAACAGAATGAGTTTTAGGGATTGAGATACATTAAAAATATCATTGATATACACATTAAATAGTTTTGGCCCTAAGACGGATCCCTGGGGGACACCACAAACAATGCCAAGTTGCTCGGATACATGCTTCCCCATTTTCACAAACTGTACCCTTCCTGTCAAATAGCTTTTGATCCAGTCCCCAGCTACACCTCTAATCCCATATTTTTCCAGTTCATTTACTAAGATGAAGTGATTGATTGTGTCAAATGCTTTTTTGAGATCAATGAAGACACCAACTGCAGTTTTTTTCTGATCCAGTGCATTAGTAATTTCTTCAGTGGCTTCCATTAGTGCCATTGAGGTGGTTCGCTTGGCTCTAAAACCATACTGACCATCATTTATTATGTTATGTTTCTCTAGGAACTTATCAAGTGGAGAGTCAAAGAGTTTTTCAAGAATTTTTGAAAATTGTGACAATAGTGAAATCAGTCTATAATTTGTGAAACAGTGTTTGTTACCATTTTTGAATACCGGAATTACTTTTGCGATTTTAATTTTGTTTGAAAAACGGCCAGACCGAAATGATAAGTTAATGTATGTGAACGGTTTTGCAATATTGAAAATTACGTTTTTAACTAAGAACATGTCTATATTGTGATAGTCGGTGGAGAACTTATTTTTACATTTCAGTACTGTATTTATAACCTCCTGCTCATCTGTTGCCAAGAGAAACAGTGACGATGGATTGTTCTTAATAAGGTTTAGTTCATTCGTTACATGATTTGAAATTGTGGCAGCCAACTCAGGGCCAGCATTTACAAAAAAATGATTAAAGCTGTTTACTATATTAATCATGTTGTGATTTCGACCATTTTTGCCAATGAAGTAATCCGGATATGTTGACTTAGAGGAACCACTTTTGATTAAACCATTAAGAACATTCCAAGTTTCTTTTATATTGCTTTTGCTTTCATTTAATTTTCTTCTGTAGTATAGCTGTTTGCTTGTTCTTATGACGTCAGTTAGTTTGTTTCTGTGCAATTTATATTTTTGTTCCGCTTCTTTTGTTTTTGATTTAATAAATAATTTACAGAGGTTATTCTTCTTTTTGCAAGCATTGATTATCCCTTTTGTAAGCCAAGGTCTAAGTTTATGTTTTGCCCTTGAATAGAATTCTTTTACTGTGTGTGTGTGTGTGTGTGTGTGTGTGTGTGTGTGTGTGTGTGTGTGTGTGTGTGTGTGTGTGTGTGTGTGTGTGAGTTGATTTTTGTAAGTATAGGTGTTTATTCATGTGCCTGTGTGTGTTCAGGCCTTCCCGTGGCTCCCTCCTCACCTGGTCCAACATCAACTTCTCCAACGGAGGGAACTCTCTGCTGGAGGACGAATACGACGTTCTGGCTCAGCAGCCAATGAGAGGAGGAGGAGGAGGAGAAAAAAGAGGAGGAAGAGGAGGCCGCCTGAGGAAGAGGAAGTTCAGTGCAGAGGAGAGTCAGGAGATGAAGGGACGGCTGATGATCTGAAAACACGGCCGGAGAATGTCTGAAAAGTACAAATCAAATCTGTTCTGTCAGTGATTATCTGGTGATCGATAATGATTTTTTTCTTTAATGAATGTCTGAAATGTACATCTTGATCCTGGACTAATAGCTGAGAAAAAAAATAAATTTCCCTTTTCTTTGGTTGTGACTTTTTTCCTTTTCTCCATCACTTTGGTGCGTAATTCGGAAGTTTCCCACTTCCATAACACCGTCTGGCTGGGAGCAACATTTCTCAATCGCTCCCTTGGTGATCAAAATGCAAAAACCATGAATTTTCGCCCAAATCATCAACAGGACTTAAATATGATGATATTTTGATTGAAAAACAAACTTCACAACATTTGGATTTGCAGTAAATATTTTTCTCTGCTGATTTTGTTCAGTAATCGAGTTTTGTCTTTCCTGTTTCTTGTATGTGAAGAGTTTCATACAAATAAGCATTCCGCTCCACAGAAAACAGACAGGAGAGAAAATTAGTGAAGCCGTTTATTTACTGGCATAGAAACATGAAACAAATGAAAAAATAAAAATAAGATGAAGACAGAAAAAAAAAAAAACCCTGAAATGTAACATGGAAAAAAAAATCCCGATTTAATAATTCTCACAGCAGCGTTTTGAACATTTCCTCAGATATAATTTGATCGGATACATTTAAACAGGGGATTTATTTTTATTTTTATTTTTTTTTACAATTTGAACTGAAAACTGTAACGATGGCCTAAGAAAGCTCCAAACAGCTGCTGTGAGAATTGATATTTTCCCTAAATGTTCCAATACTGCATTGAGGAGAAATACTTTCTCAATCAGAAAACAGCTTTAATAAAACGATGCAGGCTGTGGCGTGAAAATAATGAGGAGACTGAGCGTAGTGGTCATGGCTTCCATAAAAATACAACATCTGTGTGTATTTTAGTGTCTTTTTCAGCATTTTGAAAGTGCAGGTTTGCTTCGCTCAGACACTTCTGTCAAAAGGAGTTCAGTTCTGTTGTGAAGGATGATTCTCCGTTTCTTCTTGACGAGTCGTGTCTGTTGGCGAAAAGAAACCCGCCCATTCAAAACCTCTCAACACGTCATCGACCGATTCATTTCATACAGTCGACGTAGGAAAATAATTCCCTCACAGCCATAACGTGTGGGCTGCTGTTCGATTTCACACCTTTTATGTACAAAACTCCTCCCAGATTTATTAAAAATCCAAAGTTACAAAATACTATTATTTTTTTTTTTAACAAATATAAAACTCATGGTTGCCCAACAACCAGATGTCACAGGGTTTTCTCTTTCCAGGTTTCTGCTCAACACAACAAAAAGGACACATTTCAAAGCATTTGGGGAAACATTGTAAAACATCCCATAACTTCGCTGATTTAGGAAAAACTAAACAAGTCGTGGTCATTCATTCTGAGAAACAGAGATGATCTGAAATCAATCCACGACTTGCTGAACCGTTATTGCTCTGACTTGGTTAGTAGCTGGGGAACGTTTGTTTCTTCGAATCCCACAGCGTGAAGCAGCAGCTCGTTAGAATTACAATCGTATCATAAAAAGAAGGTAAAAACGCTCTCGTGGTGACTTGAGTGGTTTCTTCCCTCTCATCGTCTTTATTCTCAGGGTCACACGAGCAATTGCGTAGTTTATCCTCATTTCGAGCCAAGAGAAAGAGCAAATAAATGATTAGCTTGTGATACTTGTGTGTGACCACTAGGTGTCCCTGTGTGACAACAGAAAGCTGCTACAGCGCCACAGAAACGCCTCCGTCGCTGCTGGATCTGACTGACAGCGAGGAAAACAGTCTTCTGAATGTGGATCGTTACTGAAATAAATCTGGATCGTGGTCTTTAAACTGATTATTTCACAGATTAAGCATGACAGGATGATAATGAAAAAAAAAAAAAACCTGATTGTTTCCAGAGTAGACAGTGAACGTCATCCGTTTAGACTTAGTTGAATTAACAAAAAAAAGGAGGGGAAATATCTGAAGGCACCAAGTCAGCCAGTTTTCTCCTCATCAGTGTTTCCTGTCATCAAAAATGTGAATTTTCTTTTGGTTTCCTCCCCAGGACAAACATACAATTCAAAAGAAGGACATTCAAACCTCACTGGACTCGACTGCAGTCAGGTTTCTATATTCTGAAAGGAAACTTTCATCAATCTGACCGTTTCATAATATCCTCTGACTTTTTTTTTACACAGGATCCAGTATCCTGCTTTTTAATCAAAAAGCAGTTCACACCTTGAAAAAAGGTGCAAAACCAATGTCCGCAGTGTGACTGAACCGCATCGTTTAGCTTCGCTGTGTGTGTGTGTGTGTGTGTGTGTGTTTGTTGGTGAAATCGGGCATTTTTATCACTTCGCTCTGCGAGGATTGAAACAAACTCGACAGTTTCTCATTCAGTCTGACAAAAAAACTCAAAACACCAGACGGCACCGCCACCGGCTGCGTGGAGGTCATGTGACCTGGATACGGGAAGTGTTGTGTTACGGAGTCGCTGGTGCTGAAAGCTGAGAGAGAAAGAGTGTGTGAGTGTGTGTGTGTGTGTGTACATGTTTTAATGCCGGTTTTAGGTAGAATCGGATCTTAAAGCACTGGTTGGTTCAGCTCGGTTTGTTTGCATAAGTGTGTGTGTGTATGTGTGTGTGTGTGTGTGTGTGTGTGTGTGTGTGTGTGTGTGTGTGTGTGTGTGTGTGTGTGTGTGTGTTGGGCACACTGGTCCTGTCTGTGATGAAGTGCACTTAAAAAAAACACAAAACTAGTTTCAGTAGAAATGGGTTAAAAAGCTCCGGACCCGTCAGAGCGTTGGAGAGAGTCGGTGGTTAGGGTCTCTGGGGGTCAGAGGTCACTCCTGGTCACCGCAGGCTCAGACGGACCTTCAGTTACATGTTTTGTGCACCAAAAACAGTGAGAGTCTGATGGGTGTGTCATGTCGGATGGCTCCTTTCTCCACTGTGGGAGCTTAGAAGAGAAACCTGCCGGGGGGCTCTGAGACCTGGTCTGGAGGGGTCTGGAGGGGTCTGGGGGGGTTTGAAGGAGTCTGGATGGGTCCGGCTGCTGCAGTCCTCTCAGTCCGGTCCCAGTCCTGGAGGGAGGCGGGCCGGGGTCTGCGGCTCAGGGCGTGGCGGGCTTGTGCAGGATGCCCTGCAGGTCCTCCGGTAAGGCCTGGATCACGGCCTCGATGTGGGCCCGGAGCTTGGCCAGGGTCCCCGAACGCACCGGCAGCTGCTCCCGCTCCGCCTGGTTCTGAACCACAGTCACAACGTCGCAGATTTTCATTCACCTCAGACAGAAAATACGAGCGTGTGTGGCTTCATTCCAGTAACAGAACAGCACCCTCTAGTGGCCCGACGTGAAAATGACGCCGTTTTCATGTAAACGGACCCAAAACGTCGTCGTCTAAACGGGAAGTTAAAGTTGGAACTGACCAGTTTGTCTTTGAGCTTCAGAACCAGATCGACCGACTCCACCTCTGTGTGCTTCTGGATCCTCTCCTGAAGGTCCTACACACACACACACACACACCACACACACACACAGGTTTGTATTTCTATCCTTGTGAGGACACTCATTGACATAATGCATTTACTAGCCCCTAACCATGACCCTTACCCTAACCCTAACCCACACCACAACAAAGCCTAACCCTAAAGAAATGTTTTTGCACTTTTACTTTTTTCAGTAACAACAACATGGTCAAGAAAACACTGTTTCTCCTACTTAGGACCGGAAAAAGGTCCCCACAAGGCACGTCGTTCCACGTTTTGCTATCCTTGTGGGGACATTTGGCCCCGACAGGGATAGAAATACAAGAACGCACACGCACGCACACACACACACACACACACACTGCTTGATTCTGTGCTGTCTGTAAGTGAACAGATGGTGTCCATCCTTCATTTCAGTGTCCTACAGACAGTAACTGTGTGTGTGTGTGTGTGTGTGTGTGTGTGTGTGTGTGTGTGTGTGTGTGTGTGTGTGTGTGTGTGTGTGTGTGTGTGTGTGTCACAGCTCCTCACCTCCTCACACAGCGCCTCCAGGTGCAGCGCCTCCAGCTTCTGCGTCATTTCTTTCCTCCTGTTGCGGAACCAGCCGTCAAAGTTCGGCGATTTGAGGAAATGCCTTCAGACGGGGGGGAGGGAAGAAGAGAAGAGCGCACGGCGGTCATTACGATGCCCGGGGTGACGGGTGAAGGGGTGAAGGGGTGAAGGGGTCAAAGGGCGAGGCGTGAGACACCTGTACAGTCCGATCCAGTCCCCTTTGAGCCGGGAGGTGAGCTGAGGGCCGGCCTTCTCCAGAGTCTTCATGAAGTCCTGCTGGACGAACGCTCGCAGCTGAGGAGGACTCTTCCAGGGGCTGATGGACTTCTGCAGAGGCATGAGGCTGGCTACGTAGCGCTCCTGCAACACACACACACACACACAAACACACACGGTCAACAACAAAATAATCACACGAGGGAAAAATGCTGCCGTTACAACAGGAAGAGAAGAAATCTGGACGTTCCTGATTAATGAAACGACGGACGCTCACCAGAGGGATGATGAAGCTCTGCGTCAGCTCCAAGAAGTATCGCCGCAGAATTGCATTCTGGGCCGCCGACGGTCTCTTCTGTTGAACACCCTGGAAAACGCACACGCACACACACACACACTTATCAAACAGCCTGAACGATGAAACACTCCTTCACACAAAGCCTCGAAAAGTAGGTGTAGTGTGTGTGTGATCTGAGTATAAACTGTGTATGAAGTGTGTGTGAATTCTGTGAAGTGTGTGTGTCGTGGCGTGTGAGCAACAGAAAAACCTTCAGCTGCAAGAACTAGGGATGTGCGAGTACCGATACCAGGTATCGGTATCGGGCCGATACTGGCCTTATTTCAAGGTATCGGGTACTCGTGAAGGCTACCGATACCAGCCGCCGATACTCACGGCAAGAAAACCCCACGCGTAGTAAGCCCTCCTCACCAGCAGTTGGCGGTAGTGCAACCAAATGGGATGCAAGCTGCCGACACACATGAAAGAGGAAGAAGCTCCTCTCTGGAGTCGCTGACAGGCGCAGGGCTACACTGCAGCGGGCTGACTTCTCCATGAGTCTCATCCAGAGCAGAGACAACAGGATGAATCCAGAACGGCTGCTCGTCTCACCAAAACTCCGCCGGTGTGGAAATTCTGTTATATAAGTGAAAACGAGCCGAGCTTTGCAGAATGCTAACTCTGCAATGCTAAAATTGCTAAAGGAGGTGCGCGATGTTGTTCATTTACCACTAGTAATTTGTTTAAACACCTCAGGGCGAAGCTTGTGTACGAGAGTCTGACGCTGTTGTGCTGGAAAAAAAGAAAACTCCGGCAGCAACTCGACGGCAAACTCTGCAGAAGACCGAGAAACTGAAGAGCAGAGATCCGAGAGCAGCACAAATAACACGAGCAACTCTTTAAACTCAGGGGTTTTTCTATCTTTGACTTTAGTTCATAAAAAAATCATTCAAATTAGTACATTTAAAAACCTTAGTTTATGTAAAGTGTAAAACTCAGAGAAATTGTTTTATCTTGCACTTAATTTCATTTAAATAAGTGCAAACTCAGTTGCTTGTTTTATTTTTCAGACTATTATTTTGGACTTAAACATAGTGGCTGGGCTGCCTTTTTATTGGAAATAAAATTCATTTTCAAAAATAATCTCATTGCATTATTTTAAATTTTATGTGTATAAAGTATCGGTATGCAAGTATCGGTATCGGTGAGTACTGAAGATGAAGTACTCGTACTTGGTATCGGTCTAAAAAAAAGTGGTATCGCACATCCCTAGCAAGAACTGAAGGAACTGGAGAGAAGTTCTGGTACCTTCTGAAGCTGTTTGATGATTTCTTCATCCTTGTTGAGATACGGCTTGTAGGCAGTGTACACACCTGTGTAACACACACACACACACACAGATCACCTGCTGCGCTCACTGTCCACACCCACACTGCCCCCTAGTGGACAGCCTGCCGTCAGCTTCAGGTCAGGATTGAGTTCTTTACCCGGTTTGGAGTCCAGAGTTTTGAGGTTCTTCAGTTTCTTCACTTTCATCTGTTTGGCCATTTCTCCTGAAACAGCAAGCCGAGTGAATTGTGGTCAGTTCAGGGTGTTTAGAGGAGCGTCTCAGGGTTTCACTCCGTCAGGACTGAAGGTCATGAAGCTACGGCAGTGGACGGATCTTCACCTGCTTGCTTCATGTCTCCGATGCGGATGATGTGCGGCCAGTGCTGCAGAGTCTTGGCGAAGAAAGGGTTGGTGACTCCCAGGATGACCGACGGCCTGTACACACACACACACACACACACACACACACACACACACACACACGGATCACACACACACAGCTCCAGACGCAGCTGACGGGTGCGGGGCACTCACGGAGCCTGCGTCCGGGTGGTGTACTCCTTGAACTCGCTGTCGTGGATGGTGAAGTACGGCCGGAAGTCGCTGCAGTAACGCAGAGGAGCGATGCAGCTGCGAGAGAACGAGCTGCCGATCAGAGCGGCGAAGGGGGAGGAGCGACACAGGAGCTCAGAGTGCGTGTGTGAGGTCGCCTCACCTCACCAGCGCCAGCACCGTGTCCGACGACTCCGCCGGCGACGGCGCCATGACCACCAGCGCCTCCCCCAGCAGCACCAGCTCCCACAGCATCTGGATGTGGAAGAAGACCGGGTGGAAACACCTGGACGGACAGAGAGCAGCGGCTGAAGACGGCGCCGGAGCGGCGGGTGGAGCGAAACGGCGGCGAGGGGGGAGGGGAGTGGGCGGTGCCCGAGCAGCAGCAGGGGGAGGAAGTGAGGCAGCCTCACCTGAACAGGTCCACTTCATGGATGGTGGGAAGCACGATGGACACCAGGCTGTCGGTCTGACACACACACACACACACACACACACACACACACACTGTTAAGATAGTTCATTTAGGAATGTGTATGTGTGTATGTGTGTGTGTGTCTGTGTTCACCTGGGCCGACTGCACCAGCTGGGATGTTCCCGGTTTGTCGTAACTTGTCGGGATTCGAACCTGCAGCACACAGTTCACCACGACTGAACTCACTCATTCATTAATTCAGGCTATAAATGGACTTTACCGCAGCCTCCCCTGAAGAAATGACAATCTAAAAAGTTGAATTCTCCACTAATGTCTACAAAATTCCTCTTGTTTTTAAAATTATAAATCGATCTGAAATATTTTCAAGTCTTTTTGCATTTTCGTTTCTTCATTGTAAGACGTGCTGGCAGCGAGTGTGTGTGTGTGTACCTTGATGACCACGCCCATGATGGGGAGCGTGAGAATCCGTCCAGGATGAGGCGTGGGCCAGCGGTCGATGTCATTACAGGCTGTCAATCAAACAGAAATCAAGATTAAGAATCCAAACAGTCGCCCTGCAGGCAGCAGGTCCACCAGCTGCAGCCGGATTCAGTAACGTCAATAAAAATACCCAAAGCACAGAGTAAAGAGGACGGAGAACGCAGGAGAACACATGAAAAATGATGAACGATGAAGGATGAAAAAATGAGAACCGAGTCACTGCACCCAGTGAGTCTTTACGTTCAGTGAAAGTAATCAGGCAGTACGGTTCAGGACTGACCGGCCTCCAGACAGGGCTCCTGCTTCTCGAAGTACTCCGGAGCCATGATCTTCAGCAGCGAGTGGAAGAAGGTGACATAGGGCAGTTTACTGATCAGCACCAGAGACTGGAGGGGAGAGGAAACAATCAATCAATCAACACAGTGAAGAACACACACACACACACACACTTCACACTGTATCCAACACTTTAAACCTGATAATCGGTGCGTCGCACTACAGCAACATTAAATCCACGGTTATGATGGCACAAGGTGGCCCCGCCCCTTTCCCCAATCCACCAATCACTGCCGAGCACCAGCTCCAGGGCAGAAGGATCGACAAGGTTTCTTACAGTCCTGTTCATTCATCTTCAGCTCAGCTGCCAGCACGAGCATCTGACCTAATATTACTCTTGTGCATATAGAGTACTGTGTGGTGACGTTCGTTTTGTTACAAAAAAGACAAAAGTTAGAGAAAAGAGGGACAAAGTGCCTCCCTCTTCGCTTCAATGCATCATTTCCAGGTGTTACTTGAGAATGATGCAGTACTTCACGTGTATATTGTTTAAATATTAATAAAATAAATGATGTTATGCATCTGACATTGGTACTGAAGCCTGTCAGAGTATGAAATATATGTTCAATTATATTTTTAACACAGTTTTGAAGGGAAAAAAAACCACAGATTCCACTTGATCTCCTGTGTTCAGAGGCGATTTAAGCACTTTAAATAGGATTAGACTGAAGTTTGCGAAGTGTGAGAAAGACTGACACCTTGGATAATTGTGTCAAAAAGCACTGCCTCCTTCTAATTCTGCTTTTCTTTGCCATTAATTCTCTCCACTCACACACACACAAACACACCTCTGTTTCTGAACGGCTGCTTGGTGCAAACAGAATCTGATCTGTATGCGGAAATCTCACTTTTTTTTTCCTCCAGCTGGTGTTGCTGTGAAAACTGTGCCGGGACTCTTTAATTAAACACAGCTTAAGAGTGATTAAAAAAAAAAGGCTGAAAATAGAAGCAGCGATGAGGAAGGGCTTTGTGAGTGTGAAGGCATTACTGTGATGGAAATGTTGGTTATGCTGAGTGATGGGAGTTTGTGGAGGACGGCGACACGGACCTTCTGGAAGTATCCTCTCTTCAGAGATTTGTCTCGCACCTGACGGAAGTAGACGTAACCGTAGTAATGTCCCTGTTCTCTCTGTCAAACACAGGAATGGAAATGTGAAAAAAGGCAAGTCTGTAAGAATACTTTAGTGAATATGAGTGTGTGTATGTGTGTGTGTGTGTGTGTGTGTGTGTGTGTGTGTGTGTGTGTGTGTGTGTGTGTGTGTGTGTGTGTGTTACACACCTTCAGACAGGGCGGTGCGTCTCGGTCGGTGGTTTCTAAGAAGCAGCCGAGTGACGACTTTCGATTGGATCCCTGCCGGAATCGGAAGCAGAACTGTGTGTCGCCAAGGCAACCTGAAACAAAGTAAACAACGGCAATTTGTTGCCATGGAAACGCTCCATCAATCATACTATAATATAAAAGCTATTTTCTGCCTGTGAAGACAGACTGGAATGAAAAGTTACATGTATTCTGCTCTCCAACTATAAAAACCGCGACCACAGTATTCCACCCGAGTCCTTTTCATCTGCTACACAACACTGGTTAAGCTCTTAATACACACAGTCAACACAGCTTTATGCAAACCTCAAACCTGAGGCCCACATTGAGAGAAATAAACAGCTGAAATTCTCAAATCCCTGATAGACTTAAAGGTTTTATTTACAGTAATTGAGAGAAAGCAGCACAGGACTCTAAAAATACTGGAGTCTTGTCGACTCTTTGAAGTCATCGTGGTTTCCTTCGGATATTTGGACAAACAGGAAGAGGAAAGAGTAGAAAGCCCGACATGGGAAGTGCAGAGTGAGTCACGACGAGGTGCTTAACCTCAGCTCGACCTTGGCACATCCTCAGGCGACAGGGTGGGAGAGCGAGCACTGGCACGCGGTCAACACACACACACACACACACACACACACACACACACACACACACACACACACACACACACACACACACACACTCTTAGTGTTTTACAGTCTGGAACAGAAACTCACCTGAGTTGGAGTCAGGAAAGGAAAGGTAGCAGATGCTGGTTTTCTGGAAAAGATAACAGCGTTTATTTCCTGTGACTGACGCTGCCACTGAAAACACATCGTTTTCAGAACGTTGTCATGTAAATGTGAAGCTTTTCTGAAACTGCATTTCCGCTTGAAACGTTGGCGAGTAAACGGGACTTTAAAGGTTCACTTCCTGTCAGACATTATAGTCTACATGGAATAACTGGCCAGAGTACAGCTCCAGTCTGTGAAGCGAAAGTCAAATTTACAGAGTGAAAGGCCTGACTAGAGCAAGTCTGCCATTCTAAACCCAGGGCAAACAAACCCTTTAATCCAAATAAAGTTACACAAATTCCATTACACAGACAGGAGTCACGATAGACACCGACACACACATCATTCTGCTTCCATTTACACAACCCCATTTTGAAAAGCATGTCCGAAACAACATCACTGCTGAATGCAACCATGAAAAAATAAGAAATAACAGAAGTAACCACCACACTGTATTTACAAGCCTCCAGCTGGTGAAATGAATAGAGCCATGGTAAACACAGAAACACGACCTCAGTGTCTGACTCACCTCCTTCTCTGACAGCTTGGAATGATGAGGGTAAATAACCTGAAACAGACAAATGGGACATCTGTCATGTCGCTTTTTATCTGTGCACATGTTCAGGTGTGCAGATAAAACTCCAGAGATTACAACAGGTGTGATGCCTGTCAACTTTAAAGAGGCTTTTTGAAATCCAACACTGATCAGAGGAGCTGGAGCTCAGGGTGATGCTGCTGGGACAGACTAACTCCAGGGGAGAGGACACTCTGGGATTTCAAACCACACGGACTCAAACAAATAGGATTCCACTACACTCGGGTTATTTATCCATCGACATGTGGACGGGATCGTGTCAAAGGAAGAGCCCGCCATATCAGAGAGAACAGCTGTTTATTGATTCCTCTCCAGGAAATAGTCTCATCCTCAGTTGACTGCTAACCCGGGATGCCTCCCTGACGCCGGGTGAGCCCTCACCTCCACCGCCTGCCCGAGCTCCAGGTCAAAGCCCACCACACAGATGCAGTGCAGCCAGGCGGAGAAGCGGTCCCACGGCAGCAGAAGCGCCTCCTCCGGCTCGTCGTCGCCTCCGGGCCCGGGGGGCAGAGTGATCTCTTCGGCTGGGGAGATGCTACTCGCGTCCTGGTCGTCCAGATCCTCCGGCTCCTCGACCTGCTCCCCCAGCTCCTCCGGGCCTTGCAGGGCCATGGCTGCGGCCCCGATGCGAACACTCGGGCGTTCCGGAAAGGTGGGGCGGTGTAAATCGGTGAGTCAGCGGGTGTTTGTGGACAGTTTTCGCCCGCAGGTGAAAAACCGCAGCAGCAGGGAAAGCAGTAGCAGCTAGCATGTACCATCAGAAAGTCACGACGTAACGTGGAAAAAAAAACATAGTGACGTCATCCCGTAGAGCCGTCACGAGGCTCGAGATATGTTCACGGAACAAATTGCCATCGGAGAAAAGAAAACCCATTATAAGAAACATTTCTAGGACGTTAAAGATACATTCTGTTGTTTTGTTGTGTTTTAATACCCTATCATGAAAATAAATGGAAATTTTGTCTTTAAAAGTAACAACAATGACCTACTTAACTAAGGACAATTTTATTATAACTATTTTATTACTTATGTTAAGACTGAAATAAAATATATCATGTTGAAAATGTTTTACTTTCTTTGTAGAAGCAATTCACACTTCGCAAGGCAAATGCATTACACTGTACGAAACAAAAACTCCCTCTTCTGCTGTTCCAGTTAGAAGTTAGTGCATGGAGAGGGCATAGACAGAACAACAAGCAACAGGTTGTCATAAAGAGGCAGCTGCAGAGAAGAGAGCATATTGTCTACACAAGAGGGACAGAATGTTAGTGATATGTGATGGTGAATTATGATGGCGTGTAGAGTGAGAGTGAAGAGAAGCTCAGTGTGATAACAGTCTCCCCAGCAGTCTAAATCTGTTGCAGTTTAATTAGAAAACTGTCTAGAGTGACCTGAACTCTTAACCTCTTTAAAAGCAAAGCATTTGTTAGCCTCTATATTAGTTGTTCGGGCACTCTGATAACAGTGAAATACAATCATCTTCTCTAGATTCCAGATGCATGGATTAATTTCTGAGCATCACTCTGCGTCAACATATTCCTGATGATTGAGTCTTTGAACAGTCTAGTCAGGATTGGATCAAGCAGACAGTCATTGGTTTAGATTAGGAACTCAGAGAGCTTTGGAAGCTGTCGGGCTGTAAATCAGGCTTATTAACAGTTCTGAAGAAGATGTGGCTGAGGGGCTGTGAAGTTTACAAAGTCTTTACTGAATAATGATAAAGGGACAGGAGGTTTCACTGTGAGGTACAGATGGGTGGAGTTCTCTCTCCCACCTTCACAGTATGGTTCTTTCTTCTGAAAGCTTCGAAGGGTCACGTTCATGGCCACTGCAGTGACCTCTTTTGAACCCCATGTGTCCTCATGTGATTCCAACAGCTTCACTGAAAGTCGTTAATGAAAACAATGGGGTATCAGTGATCCACATCCTGGCCCCGATGGCCCGTCAACATAGAAACAAGAGGTCATTAGCATTTGAAACTGTGGGTGACGCACTGAAAATATTTCATGCTTTGTTACCTTAACAATTTTTCATGTGAAAACATTTTTGTGCTTTTGTTTTAGAAAGATTTCACATTTACGCTGCAACATTCTCAGAATGAGGTCTGTCTAGATGACAACAGAAGACGAAAACAATGTAGTTTTCATGTTGGGCCACAAGTGGGTGCTGTGTATTTTTCTTAATAAAACCACTAAAGAGAACAGAGAACAAGAACTGATGACAACAACGCTAAGAAGCAGAAGTCTTCTCAGAAATGTCAGTCCGGCTGAACAGGACTTGATAACATGCATTTTTAAGGCACCTTTGTACTTTCGATCTGATGAAATGCTTCGATTCAGACAGATTCTGCAGAGGTGAACCAGCAGGTGTACTTTATTCCTCCTGCCTTGATCTGCTGCTCTTCATCCCACATTCACCTCGACGGCTCACAGTATAACTCGCATAACTGAATGAATCTTGAAGTCTTCAGCAACAATCCGACCGTCAGTCTGAGTCAGGAACAAGACTGTAAATCAGCTTTATCTAAATCCTTTAATAGCTCCTCCACTGAGTGAGCAGATTGGGCCAGTGAAGCAAAATGGGGGTGCAAAAACAAACCGGGGCCCAAACCTGTTGCACTCTAATGATTCAAACCGCCTTATGTAACAGTAACAGGGAGTACAATGTGTCAGAATTAGGCTTGATTCATTGAATGCACTTTCAACAATGAAGTGTTTTGTACGTATGTTCTCTACAGTTTTTATGTCTGTCTTCACTTCATTCTGAATAAATGTGATGTTGATATAAGCCTCTGTTTTTCTCTGTATGTTATTTGAATTTTACATGCTGTATACAATTTTTTTTTTTTTTTTGTGCCTCACCAATATTCAGTGGCAGCTTAATGAATAAAGATTAGAATCTGGAGGCAGGCATTAGAGCGCATTGTGTTAATGAAGTGGCTGCAAATTGTTTGAGCCCTCTATAAGGCACTCAGCTTCTATGAACCCACACATCCATGTCAAACTGGGCTAAGAGGCTCAACACACTGAAGCAGATGCTCGTCCGCTCGCTCTGCAGGGGTCCAGGACGGGCCGCGCCCATCAGGACCCCCACCTGCACCACATTAAAGAGATTACACTAGGAGGGCAATTCATCTTCCTCTGGGGCAAAACTATATTGGAAAAGGTCCACACTGTCGTGTTTGGTAATCTAATAAAATCACTTTGTTACATAGTTTTGGATAAGCCACTTTTCCTGCTCTCCAATCAGTCTTGATTTTACTGATTTTTTTTTTCCTGGTGATGGTAAATCAATATGTAATTCTTAAAAGCTCTACATTTTCTGTTAATTTCTAATATTTTTTTGTTAAAGTCTTAGGACCATTCATTTTTTTGCTGGATAAATGTTGTTAGCTTTATGAGATTAAAGAATGAAAGCTTTAAAATATGACCACAAACACAATTTAAGCATGTGAAACATCAAGAAGGAAGCTTTTTAAGATTAAAGAAAAGCAATTCGATGGCACTCATCATTCAAACCAGGCAGGAAGATTTTCATCCTCTGCATTTATAGGGGCAAAATACATCTGCTGCAAGGATTTACGAGCACCTCATTTAATCAAACGGGTTAATTGTGTGTACATAGTTCTTATCACATGCACACATTTGATGATTTCCTTTCTGTTGAAATGAAACCATGAATACAATAAGTTGGAGTTATTTCAATTGAAACATCAGGTTGTGAGCTCATACTTGGTTTGGGTTACACAGAAAGGATATGAGTGAAAACTGATAGTGTGGTTCTCCTGTGTTGAACCTGCAGCCTTGCATATGATGGAAAGGTCGAGAACAGACTGCCTCAGTGATAAAAAACAGTGACATGTATCTCTGGACGTTTGTATGAAAGGGAGCGAGCAGCAGAGAGGTCTCCAAGTGTTCTTCACCCTTCCTTCTGTCTCATCCGGCATCGATTTAGTCTCAGCTGTCTGTTCAGCACATCACAGCAGGGGAGCTTCTGGAGCCATAAGCAGAATTTGATCTCCTCCCATGACACCCAAAGCCCCACCCCACCCTGCTGCCCAAGTCCATAAAACTCAGGCACCTTGATCAAGATCCTCAGAAAGAAACAGATACTTTCTATTGATTTCAATGTTGAAAGTCATGTTCATGTACCCTGAGAAAAAAATCTTGTTTTTATGAATTGACAAGTCAAATTCATTATCACAGTCAGCTCAGTGTTTGGAAACTTACTGTCACAAGAGTGGAGCTACATATGAGAAAACATTAATTTCAGGTGTCTGAGTTAAGTGTGGACCAGACTGGACATCAGAAAAAGATGAGACACTAACTAACTAGAAATGACTATTTTCAAGTAAACTTTTTTTTAATTTTTGTGATAATTTCAAGAACTTCTCGCTGGTATTAAGCCGAACCCTAACGCCCATTTCTGTTCTATTCTATTTTTATTCTATTTTAATAAAACATACCGTTTTGGAACTATTTTAACTAATTAGCCTACAGGACTTGTGTACAACAACGTTTTCAATTGAAAATGCAAAACTTGTTGTATTTTGGGAGTCCGTTCACAAAAAAAATGGGGGCATAGTAGTATCACATTGATAAATATAATTTTACATAGTTTAATAAAATTCACAGTTGTTTCACTCATAGTAAAATCTGCCCGTTTTCTATAAACCTAAAAGGTTGGCTATAAAAAAAATATTATTGCTAAAATATTGGGGTTATATGCGTAAAAGCATCGTAATTTAATTTAACATGAATTCCGTTTTTGAAAAATGCTGCGGCTCTATGTAGTAACCTTTGTAAATCACATTTTTCAAAAATATTGAGATTCAATGTGTAATACTCTATTATATCGCATTTTTGAAAAACATCGCGGTTCTGTGACAGACAACATCGCGGTTTTATTTTTTTTTTTTCCTGCACGGCTCGGATGAGCTCAGCGGTGAGCGCCCGTGTTTTCGGGCCGTGAACGCACCGCGCCTGTCTGCTCTCTGGTTACAGTATGGCGGCTCGGACTTGCGGAGGAGGACAACTTCTTCCAGATTCCTCCCAGAAAACTGCAGCAAGGCGAGGGCTGTGAGTGTAACCAGCCGCGGCGACACGAGCCGGACTGCGGCACCTCGTGTTTGTCTTTTTTGCTTTTTTTTTTGTTCTTCCCAGGGATATATCGGCGCCGGTGCGATGCGTGAGGAGGACCCGCAGCCCCAGAAACTCCCCTGATTTTTCCGCGTCTGTCTCTGTGACTGTCACTGAGTTAGCCGGCTAGCTTCTCGCTTAGCTCCCCTTCATGCTAATGACGGCCGCCTGCACGGGGGTTCCTGGTAGCCGAGAGACGCACTAGCTCCCCACTTATAATCGCTCCGGGAGACCGGGATGGCATGTGGCGTCCAGTCGGTGAGCGAGCTGGTTGAGAAAGGCGAGGAGAAAACATTTGAGGACCTGGAGGATAACTTTATCAGCACTCATTAGCCTAGCCTAGCTTAGCCTAGCCCTAGCCTTCTTGGTCCAACGCCAGGAAGGTCCGCGAGCTAGCCAATTAGCATTTTTAGTTGCACAAGACGACCCGATAATCCCCCACTTCATCCCGGCTGGGTGTTTGGAAGCGTCTCTGCGCTCTGATTCAGCATCGAGAGCGGGCGCTGGAACGTTTTAGCCGGCGTTCATGTTGGGAAGTGCGGGGTGTCGTGAGCAGGTCCTGGTGGTGCTCTCCGGAGGGAGTGGTGGCGGCAGGTATCTCTAGCCGAGCTTCCCTGTATCAGGGCAACAAGGTCACTTCGATTATCATTCACAGATCGCACATGACACTTGACGCGGACCGTTAACGGGCGCGGACCGGGCGGAGGGGCTGCACGTTGGGGTGTGAACCTGCAGGACAGCGCGCGGCTCGATGATCGCTTCAAACTCTTCGCACACATTTTCCTGGATTCACCAGTGGGCACATTTATAAGTGTGATCTGCTGCTGCTGCGGTCCTGGGAGGCCTGTGAAGACCCGGACCAGGGAGCCCGCGGGTTCCCCCCTCGCCTGCCACGGTGCTGGGACACTTTGATGGACGTGTGGGGCTGTTTGCCAGACTGTCAGAGCTATACTCAGTCATGCATGTCTTGACACATGGCTCCTTGGTCTCCACATAGCGCCTGCCTGCTGTCAGATATAGGTGTCGTTATGTAGCTTTGGTGGACAGTCAGTGAAGGGAATGTCTAGTCTTTTTTATACCTGTTGGTTTGTTTTTTTATTTACACTTTTTCCAAACACAAGAGAGTGTTGCTGTATGTGAGTGGGACAGCGGTACAGCCCGGCCCGTGTACAGTGGACAATGTTTATTAGCTAGTGCCTAGAGAATTAGAGGACTCCTGACTACTGCTGAGGCCACTTGTATTGTAGATTATTCATTGGGGATTGTGACAGAAACCTGCCACTCTGGATCAAGAAAACTTGTCCCTCGTGTCTGGTTGGAGTAACACTCTCAAGCCAAAATCAATGCCTTCAGCGCTGGCCGTGTTCGCCTGCCGACCAAACTCGCACCCATTCCAGGAGCGGCATGTATACCTGGATGAGCCAGTCAAGATCGGCAGGTCGGTGGCTCGGTGCCGCCCGGCGCAGAACAATGCCACCTTCGACTGCAAGGTGCTGTCCAGGAATCATGCCCTCGTTTGGTTCGACCACAAGACTGGCAAGGTAAGACTTCTCTTCACCGTGGTCTGTCTCTTTTCCAGGGCTTCAGTCAAAACCACAATGGGGGAGGTGACTAAACCTGTTACACAAAATTCTCAAGCGGACAAGCCTGGCTGCTAGCTTTGTGAACTCTGTTTTGACGAACGGCCACTCTTGATCAATCTTAGTCAGCTGACACAAAAGTGCACACACCCTGAAAAGCTTTCCTCTGCGTTCAACCTGCTGACATAATCTTCAGATGAATACCTTTCCCTGCAGTCTGCGACTGACAGACAGTTCATTGTTTCATTTATGCAACGTTAATGGCCTTGACCTGCCGTTCTGACAAATTAAATGCTTATTGTTACTAAGTTCTCATTTTCAAGAGAGATCTGTTAAAGTTACATTACGTAAAGTGACAGGCATAATCAAATAAAAGTACGAGGACATATATAAAAGTGCAGTGGTTTGGTGTTTTCAACATTTAAAAAAGATTCAGAGCACGTTTATTATTTTGTTTTTGTCATTTTTGTCATTCATGCCTCTTTGGTTTTACTTGACTTGTCTGATATCTTGGTTGATTGGTTGTAGATGACTGTATTGACAACGGGTTGCACGGAGATTGATAGATGGAAGACTAGAAGACTTATTGGATGTACAACTTTTTAGATGGATGGATGGACGAATGAATGAACCACTGAACGAATCCATGGCTTCCAGACTGGTTGAATGAGTAGCTGGACGGACTAATGTCTTGTTGGACTGAAGGATGTGGATAACTCACTGGATTACATGCTTTTATTGTTCTTATAACGAAATAGATTGATCACCCTGACCCAACAAAGCAGCTTTAATCATACTGAAGCTTGATAACTTGGTAAAACATTGACTGTGTATCCACATTAAATTCACATTTAAAGAATTTCCCTCTGAAATTACTCAAATATTTCTATTATTTTCTAAAATGCACACATCTGTCAGCCTGCTATCATAACAGATTCAGTACAGGAAAGCCTGTCCTCAGTAAGGTGGAAGCAAACGTGTGCAGATGATGACAGTAGAAGATGTAACAAACCCAGATTTTTCACAACTGGTGAACTGTAAAGATAATCCTGTGGGGATCCGTGCTGTACATAGAGCGAGGACTGGGTTGTTACAAGACTTTCAATAAACACTGCAGATAAATAAAGGATAAACATAATCCCAGTTGAGCCTTAATCTCATTAAAGTTACAGGGAAGGATGCTCTCGGTCAAATTAAGAGGATAAAATCATGCTTGAGTCAGTGTTGGATTGTTAAATGAGCAGTCCAGTGTAACTGTCCAGTTATTGGATCTCCGCTTTCGCTGGATCACCCTCTTTTGTCATGCTTTAAAAACCTGAACCATCAATAATCCAGCAAACACTCATCCTTTATAAACTGCGTCAACTCCGAGTGGAACTTTTCGAAGCGGTGAACCTCTCAGAATGCTTTCCAGTGATGAGCTTTGCTCCTGTTTACTGTTTACTCCACTGCCCTGAAAGTTGAGTGAACGTCATGATAAAAATGAGCCAGCTGACGCAACAGGAAGTGGCCTGTCAGGAGTGATTTCATCAAAAGGCAGAGTAAAGCATAGTCAATAATTCATACTGTCTTATCTTATAAACTTCTGTAATCCTTCATTTATTTGGCCTCTAATGTAAAAAAAAAAAAAAATCATTTGGATCTTGAGAACATTTAGGGTTTTATCAATATGAATGATTATTTTGTTACACAATCATGATCTGTTAATACATCAGACAGAAAATTAACGTCACCACATGTTGACTTCCTCTGTGTTTTCAAAGTGTCACTCTGTCACTTCCTCGCGCTCACACTCGCACATCCCAGTGTTGACAGCTGCCACACAAGGTGCCTCCACTCCCAGTGGGAGCCATTTGGAGTTCAGTGTCTTGCCCAAGGACACGTCGACACATCGACGAGGTGATACGGTGGATCGAAGTGTCGCTTTGAGATTAGAAACCAACCCGCTCCACCAACACAGCCGCAGTCGCCTGCAGCAAAATGAACGCTCGGCGCCTGAAATATCAGTCGACAGAGCTCAAGTAGATTGCGCTGTGAAGGCAGCTCAGTGAGAAGTTGGAGAGACGGCCTCGTTCCAAACCAGCAGGGTCAAAGGTCATATAATCTCGAGTGGAGCGATGGGCAGCCACATCAACTCTGACTCCGTCCAATCTGAGAAGATAACTCAGCTCATCACAACAAAGAGCTCATGGGATCCACCTAACTTTACTGAACTGGGAAACTTCTCAAGAATGTTTAGGCCCTGTTTGAGGTGAAAACACTTCGTTTTTGAGTGTTTACTTTGGAAAAGTTTAATGTTTCCACAGTCATTTTTTTCAAAACGATGTTAGATAGTGGGTGCTTTTGGGCAGGACATAACAGTTAACTATAATATGTGGGTAAAACTGTGACAAAACTCACTAAGTATCATGTAAAAGCCTTGCTAAATTAATGACTGTTAGTGTTATATATGTTGATTGTACTAGTAGTACTGTGTTTTGCAGTGTGTGGCCTTGAACTGCTTCCTTCAGCCAGTTTTCCCCCTGTCAGGGATCACAGCGCTGATTCCCTGGAGAGAGGATGAACTTATTCCTGCTCTGAAGGAAATTCATTTCAGGTATCCAGGGAGAGAAGTCCTGGCTCTGCTCTGGGATTAGACTTAATCGTTATTCTGCAGAAGCAACCCATTTTTTTTTCTTTTTTTTATTTATTTCTTTATTTTTCAAATCCACGGTTCTGAGATCTGAAGCAGATAGATCAGATTGTGTGTGTGTGGCGGCATCTGTCACAGTGTTCCTGCAGTGTCTCTGTCGAACAGGTCCGACGGGCTGAGACAGACTTGGGATTACCCGGCTGTGGCATGCTGGGACTTTGAAATAGCGTGCGCGTGTGCGAGCATGCACTGCATAAAGCTATTTATACTGACACCGGGAACGTCATCCTTTCCTCTCTTCAGGGATGAACACACGCGCGCACACACGCACTGGCCAGTGAGCGCACACACAGATTTATTGGCACTTAAGATTCTCAGATGTGTGCTGCTCTGAAAGGGGATTAATTATTTTGGTTGGTGGTTTATCACCACAGGTTGTGCCAGTGCTTTGTTTCACCGGTTTGTACTGCTGATTTGTTCTCAGTACCACGAACCGATCCACACAAACTAATATATTATGAGGTATTATTGGATTTCTTAGATAGGTATTAATATTTGATCCATATTTTTGCATGTCTTTGAGTTTATTGTGTTAAATCGCAAGCAGTTTCTCATTTATCGTTTGTTCTTTTCTTTTTTTTAATGATACTGTCCCATTTTCAGTTGATGTCACCTTGAGTTTAAGCTTCTTCCAGTCACATTCTCAAGCGTCAACAACAATATACACACTTATCTCAGTGGACAAAGAGAAGCGTCAAGGCCGAAGGAAGCGCTTATCTGCCCGTCTAACCTTGTTTGTTGTGTCTGTGAGAGTTTATGTTCCAGTTACGATTTCTACACACAGAGGGTACATAGAATAGACAATATACAGACGATCCACATATGATGGAAGTCAAAAACATACGGCATCCACTAGTGGGCCAGCATGAACATTACACCATTTTCAGTGTTTCTGCGACAGTGCAGCGATTTTTCACTTAAGACGCTGTCGTATAAATAAGACCTCATAACAACAACACCGCCCGTCACATAACTGTGGAAGCCACAGTCTCAACCATCTGATGAGGGTTTGAGGCCCTCGCGTCAGTGCAGATAAGACGTGAAGGAAAGCTGCGGTAACAAACGGCGTGTTTACCGTCTGTGCTGCTCAGCGGTTTGCAGCGACTGGTTGCTGTCTGAGGGAGACAGTGTGCAGCGTCGGAGATGCAGTGGAGATAAGTGACATCCCGAGATTGATGAACTAATCTCCCGCCTCACTGATCAAGCAGATTGCTTTATTTTTGATTGTTGCTCAGCTGAACACGTGACTTTGGATCCCACACCAGCAAAGTCCCGGGTCAGAAAATGTCATCGACTGCTCCGAGTCCGTCAGAGCTGCAGGATCGTGTTGTGTTCACAGAAAGTTCCTGCTCTGGTTTTAAATGTGAAATTGAAATGCGAGTTTTTCTGAATTCACTGGAAGGATCGATGGTAGATGTTGTTGGTTTTTCATTGCAGTCAGACTGAAACGGTGCGATCCTTCAGTCAGTGGCTGCAGTGCAGCCTGCTGACGTCTCGACTCCCGGTGGGCCTGTAGCCTTTTACACCGACTACTGTGGAGGAGGGACGAACTAATCGACACGAGCACAGCTGGTGAGACGGAGATCTGAGGGGCTCTGTGTGTGAGAAAATAAATAATCAAGTGTCTATTTAAGTGGCGGACATCATGGGAAGGTCAGATCAAATCCAGCTGCCTCTCACTCTCTTACTCCCAGAGGTCCTGAGACCTCGGTCTGGAAACTGCTTCACTGTGTCATGAAAGGGAGTCCGGCCAATCAGAGAGCAGGACGCCGGGTATCGAGGAGACCTGTTAGAGAGCACAGAGCAGCTGCGGTGTCAGAGCTGTGTCACTTTGGTTTCTACTACTTCCTTTCTGACGTTGAGTCACTCTCAACAGACGTGACCGCTCAGTTTACAGTGTTTCCCCACTGGATTATGTAAGACTACGGTGGGAGGACCGAGCTTCAACAGTCTGCGCGCGGTGGTCTGTACAGGCGGTCCGATGTCTGCTGTCGGTCACTGCGATGTGCGGCCGAGCAGATACGTGTCAGATTAAACCGGCTTTAGGGCCGGTGGAGGCGATCGGTGTAATACAGCTGCATCTTGTAGTCGGTGTGTACACTGAACCTCAGCACGTGCCAGCTGACCAGATCACACCCGGCTTATCCTTCTGGAGGACGTTGTCACAACACGTCACAGCCTTGCGTGGGAACTGGAAAAACATTCACACTTGCAAATGATTTGAGCTGCTCGTTAGGCTAACTTTACTTTAATGCCGTCAGCATTTCACACTCCTGCATTACTCCTGCAGCGTCGCAGCTGTGGCATGATGCTGCTGCTGCTAAATTTGACTTCTGCTGTCCAGCATATTTCCCCGCGTACATCCATACCTAAACACGAAAAAGGCACATTTATGTTCCCTCTGCATGTAAACCGCTTGTGTATGCTTCATACCTTACGATGCATCCTTCAAGCAGTCTATCCAATCGAGGACAGTGTGTATGTGAAGGACAGAGAGCTCTATCTGTATCTGAGTATTTCAGGTTGAACATGATTAGAAGTTGACTGCTTGAATTGATCTGTAGCAGGGTCTAACTTCAGTCAGCTGACAGGTTTAGTTTCTTTTTATGCTCCGTTTTCATGTAAAACTGCAAAACATTTGTCATGTCCTGGAGGTCCCTTTAGTAAGATGCTATTTCTATTTTTCATGGTTTTTAGTTTGGAAATCTTGACATGGTTCATGCTAACTATGGCTTTGGTGCAGTTCTGGCGCTACAGTCGCACTGCCTGCCAGTGACCGAAGCGTCCAGCGTGGGGCTCCTCTGCAGCGTCATGGCCGGTCCTGTCTGTGGATTTGTGACAGCGGAGGAGCTGGTGGAGATCGGCGCTGACAGCAGAACGGAGCTGTTGTCTGGTATCGGTGTTCAGCGGCTCGGTAATGGTCTCTGCAGGGATACCAACACGGCACAGGAACGCCGTTACACCGACAAACTCAGCGCTGTAACACTGCTTCTGTCCCGGCGAGTGTGTGTGAAGCAATGAAACGCTGTTGGCAGGAAAGGCTCCCTGGCACACTCTGATTTGGCATCGTGCGCGTTCAGTGGAAGGAATAAGAAGTCCAGAGACTGCAGTGGGACACTCGTGCTGACGTAGCTGTTGAATATCAAACAAGAACAAATTTACAGTTTGACAGTTTTAAACTGAGCCGGAAAACCTCGTTTTTGTTCTCCTGATGGTGGGATGAAGTCTGTGTACTGTGCTTAAAGCTACTTCTACAGTGTGCAGAACAAACAGACTTTACAGTTTACACCAACTTTTATGAGGAAAGTTGAGATTGCGCCGTCGAAAGAAATTATTTTCACAGCTGTTTGGATTCATAGCGAAGAAAAGCATGATTAGAGGTGTTAGTGGGTTTCACTTGTACAATAGGTGAGATTGGTTGGTATGTCTCTGTAAGATTGATTATTTACTGGACATAAATCCAGGATATTGTGGTAGTAATTGTGTTTGAGCTCAGAGAGTTTCAGGATCCCACAGAGAACTCAGGGACTGAACTGGAGACTGCAGCAGAAGGATTCATGGAATAAAGGGAATCAGAACTGAAATTTAAAGTTTTAAGCTGTAAAAATGCCAAACTTTTTTTCTTTTACATGACAGCGGTGCTTGCAGCCACTGAAAACACAACTATCTCAAAGGTGTTGTTTACGAAACATGCCCAATGTTTTCAAATGTTTTTTTTATTATGTGCAATATCTCTTGATTTATATCTTCCACTCAGTCTGAGTTTTTTCTTTTATTACATTCTGTGAGGTGTTATTAGATTTACTGTCTCTGACTTAAACACCAAACACACTGAGCTCCAGGCAGTTTTCATGACTTGTTCATGCATGATCTAAAATGTCAAATACAGCTTTTTTTGTGAAGTGTAGGTCTTACTCTATCAAGTATTACAATGTATATATGTTTCACCATCGTACTCCAGAACAGCTTTAATTTATTTAGTTTTTATAACTGAAACAGTGAAAATATCCCTGAGGAAAAAGAAGTATGGGCATAGAGGCTGAAGGCCGACATGATCCAGCCTCAGAGTGAGGTCAGGAGGGTCAGCTGGAGGTGTGTGTGTGTGTGTTTGTGTGTTGTGGATAAACTGCAGTGGGCAGGTGAAGCGGGTGACGTAACTCTTCCTGACTGTTCAACTTTTCAACACTTCCTCACACAGGAAGGATGGCGCTGTCGACACTGTCACTCTGCATGAACTCACGAAAAACACACCAAATGATGTCGAAGGAAAGGCAGAATGCAGATTTTTAGACATTTTATTCACATATTCAAGATTCAAGTTTTATGTTCTGGTCAGACGTGCTGCCTGTCAAAGCTTTGCTTAACGGGGAAGGAGTTTTACTGGATTTATGCAAACGGTGTGATCAGTGTGAGGCGCCTCACAAAACAAACAAGAAAGATAGTTTAAAAAAAAAAAATCATTGTTTTTAGAATCTACATTAAGAATAATTCACAGGTTTTACCTTCCACGTGCGATTTGTTCTCAAAAATTAAAATAGACAGATCATCCTGGAGAAATATGTAGCCCTGACCCCAGACTGCTAGTTGCTGCAGTGCTGCTTGAAGTCATCAGGCCAGCGGGAACATTGTATTCCTGAAGATGTGGATTAATAACTCTTTGACCGAAGACCCGTGAAGCTCCAATGTTTCACTGCTTTTCTTTCAGCTCCAGCTGTTAAACACTTGACAACAGATCACTTATTTTCTTTAAAAATCATGTAAAGCTTGTAGCTGGATTCACTCTCACCTTCTCACACACTCACACACTGCTGCAGGATCACGCTCACTGATTAAATGCTGTTTGAGTTTGGCAGCAGCAGCAGAAACGGCCTGTTTTGGGAGTGGTGGCAGGAGTCCAGGCGTCTGTCTGCTGGCTTTTCTGCTCGGAGACCAACACAGTGACTCCTGCTGCAGCCTCCTCCACACATGAACTGCAGCCTACCAGTGCTCTTCACACACCTGCATCCCGTCAGGGAAACACCCACAGGGAGCTCCTCTCCTCGATGGCAAGCAAAGAAGAGTGGAATCACAGAATTTGTTCAGGTGGCGAAATTGAAATGTGATTGGGATGAACAGTCAAAATTTACATATGTGAACATTTTCAAGTGAAAATGCAAAACTTCCGTAGTGTTTAGGTGGTCTGTTTGCTAGAGAGCTTTGCTAGGAAACACTGAAACTGCAGCTTTAAACGGTTGGACTCCGTCTCCGTATAGTTTTAGAGTTTAGTCACTGTTGTGGCAATACGACGATCATCTGTCCACAGGAATGTCCCTGTTCTCCCATTGTGAATGCTTCTCTGCATTTCTAAGTTTCCATGGAAACGCACATTGCTTCCAAAAGGTTGTTGTGTGAAATGTGCGTACCGTAGGCTGTTGGTTGTGCCCGTAGCATCTTTGCAGATGATATGTGAAGGCAGTGCCGTAGCCTTTACACAGTTTGTGTGTGGAGCATGAATCAGGCTTAGTGGCATTTATTAAGTAGTCATTTTGGTTCTCAGCATCAGCAAGTAGCTAAAGGTTAGCACTCGTACTCATCCTTTAAAAAAGTGTGTTGTACAATTAAAATTTCATTGAGTTAAATGGTGACATGAGTTTTTATTCCAGCGTTAAACTATTGAACGCTTTGATTTGAACTCGCAGTCAGAATCATGTAGCAGTATTGAAGATCTGCCAGATATTGATTTTTGCTTTTTTTTCCATGGAGAAGAACAGGGCAGAAGCATTCCCTCATTTCACATTTGTAGACAATTCTACAGCCATAAAATGAAAATAATTTTAGTCAATTTAGTGTAAGAGGATTAATATGTCAACCAGTTTGCAAACGGCCAACGCCACGACATCTGAAGAAGACACAGCTGAGACGTTAAATAAATGGAAAATGAGCTTCAAGGCTTTAACCTTTCGCACTTTTGTATTATTGGCGGGTTAAAGGATTAAAAGTGAGCGGATGGATTTTGGCTCACAGACTGCAGACGAACTCGTGAACGGGTTCACGGGATGCTGGTTTGAAACCCCTGAAATGAAGCAAGCAGCACTCAGAGATGATGAAGCAGGCTTCAGTTGGGAGCCAGACTCCTGCAGGGTTTGTTTCTGTGTCAGCACAAACTCGACATGAACGCACTGATCTCACACCAGCTCCATGAGGAAATCTCTGGTTTGAGAGAGTCCACGTGGAACTTTTCCAAATCAGTGTTCGAGCTTGAAACTATTGATGCTATCTCCCAGAAAGTGTGTGAAAGGAGACGGTTCAGTGGCTCCGTCTCTGCTCGACAGCGCCGTTAATATCACAAATTAATCTGACACATCAGCGTGACGCAGCCGTTCAGTATGCAAATTTAACACTGCTGCTGTGGCGTGACGATTGTTGGACAGCTGACCCCACACAGGAGCCTTTTCACGTTTCGTCAGTAATTCTGAAATATTTAGTGGCCTCTTTGTTCATCTTTTCACCATAAACTTGACTTTTGTATTCACTGTGAAGAGACTGACTTTCCACTGCAGTGCTTTCTATCATTCTGTCTTTGCTAATGCAGCCTTTGAGGGCACGCTAATGTTTTTTGTTCTCAGAAGCCCTAAATATTCAAGAGAAACCTTTCTAGGTCGACTCATTTGAGTTCTAGGACAGATTGTGGCGGGCGAAATGCCAGCGCAGTACAGGAACCACAACATGCTACTTTCTGCTTGTAGGGCTGAGGCAACACGGGGAGGACCAGCAGCGAGTGAAACATGAAACCAAGTCAGTTTGTGGTCCTTGAAGGTTGGATGTTGCAGTAAGAGAGCTGCTCACAAAGACTTTACGCCTCTGTGTAGAACCGTAAAGTTCTGTACTCCCCGTCTCTCAGGGGTTCCAGTTTAATCGTGTTACTACTAGCTATTAGCTTCGTGTAGAGATTGGTCAGTTGGTCTGCATAGCGCCCTCTGTTGGATCCTAATGGCACTACGCACTGCGCGTTGCGGACTGTGGGCTCAGTAGTTCACTGGAGCCTTGGAGCTGCGTGTAGCATTAACACAGGCGGAGTGTCGGTGGTTTATGTCAGATCGTCTGATCGTGGCGTATGACTTCGGGTTCACTTCATTTCTTCAGCACTTGTATCATTACCCTGTACTGGTATCAACGCATCCCTATAAACAAGTAATGAGATTACACCAGTAATTTGAATCCAATACTTTCTGTTCTAAAAGATTCATTTGAAATTAAATCCATGGTGTTTCAGGACTTATCCAGCCTGTTTTGTATTTTCAGAAAATACATTGAGTTGAATGTCATCAGTTCATTTTATACTATGCATTTCAGAAGCTGCATTTACACACATTCAGTTCAATGAAGAAGATGAATCTGTACTTTGGTAAAAAGGTTTTTATTCATGTTCTTATCTATACGTAAGGATTGTGAGTTTTCTTGTTCATGTGAAATGTCACAGTATTTGTTATCTTCTTGTACTTTGCTTCCATCTGAGTCCCGGTGCTGCTCCGCTTCACTGTCTTCCTCCTGACCGAGTGAGATCAGGAACACGTTTATCACGCCCGAGTCAGAAATGTGTCCTGACTGGCCCGAGACTCCCGTCACTGTGGAAGATGTTTGGTCCTGCTCTGTGCAAAACTATTCACCCAGTTTCCTCATGAAGGAAACTCATCTTATCTGTGTGTGCGTGTGTGCGTGTGTGCGTGTGTGCGTGTTGCAGTGTATTACATGTTTGTGCTGTAACATTATGAAAGTTGACATACACCCTCAAACGTGACGTGGAGTTTCTTACCTGGCTGCCATCAACTTCCTGAACACGTCGCCTCTCCTGTAATTATGCAATAAATTCCTCTCAAATATATACATGTACAAAAATAAGCGGAGTCCCTGATCGTGAAGCTGGAAGGTTGTTTGAGGCCCTCCTTTCTTTTGGAATAGACCGACCATTTACAATAATTAGTTTAAACTGTCGTATTTGCCGTCATGTTATTGTCTGTAAAGAATGGCAGGTTCTTTGTAATGAGTGTTGGATACTGTAAAATGTGAGGTGTGCTTATTTTTAGTTGTAGTCGAGCTGTTAAGTGTGTCTGCAAAGAGTATTTAGCAGTCAGGTGACTGCTGCTTTCTCACACGTGTGTGTCTGTGTTTATGTGCAAGCGTGTGAAAGTTTCTGTACATCTGTGTGTGTGAGTGTGTGTGCGTGTGTTGTCGTCATGTGCCGACCTGCTGACTGGTTAAGTGGCTGTGGTGTTCTCTGGCTGCTAGCTGAAGGTTTTTCAGAGTTTTTTTGGCGGCTGATGGCGAATTAATATCCAAGCACAGTGACACGACGTTCATTTATCCGACACTAATAAGAGAGGAAAGACAGAAGGAGAGAGGGAGAGAGAGAGAGAGAGAGATGGAGGAGGAATAAATGGATGCAGTGTTTCCCCCTGAAATGTCGTGTCAGTGGGTGGAAATGCTGCAGGAATGCTTGTCGTGAAACTAGAAATGTGGATGGTGATAAAAAAAGTGGTGCATTCATGGGATCATGGAAAGATCAGCAAAATTAGATCACGTTTAAATCCTTTCCAGTACCTTTTTGTGTTTTTTTGCAGTTTGCACTAAGATGTAACTTCATCTTCACTCCTGATGGTGTTGAACTTGTGCTTGTTAATGAGGAGATTTAAGGCTCCCGTAAAGAAGCAAAGGGATTAAAGTGAAGGCAGGAACACGCTGATACGACGGGGGAAGAACATGGAGCTGTGACTCCGCTGTTTACGATACGGACTGAAGAACGAATGTATCTGCTGTCCTGGTTGATGAACTCGAAGCTGCTGTCTTCATTAAAGAAGAACTGTCTTCTCTTTAGTATCAAGTGAAAACAACAAAGTTTTTAGCATTTTTGTTTCAGACAAGTTGGAGATTCAACAGATTGTTTGGTTTTGGGAATTTTCCTGTTGGCCTAATCGCTTCAGCCCCTGTCCTTGTCAGCAGTTTAAAGACCCAAAATGAAAGGAAAGTTTTAGGGTTGAGGTTAGAGTCCTCACAGACCAGTAGAATGTGTTGTGATAACAGCAGCCTCTGCATCGAGACCCCCGCTCTGCCAGCGCAGCGCCGTGCCTCCATTCATAAAACAGAACTGTTTTTCACGCAGAGTCACTCTCGTCATAACTTTTAATCTCCCTTTTATCTCCTCAGTGTTTTGCTTTGTGTGCCATGCCACACAACATGTAGCAAATGAGGTACACACACTTTAAATGTAAACTAACACGGCTTACCTAACCATATGACTTTCACCTGACTGAGACCAGAGACCAGTCTGCAGCTCACCGCTGGATGATGCGTGTATGCGTGCGTGTGTGTGTGTGTACCATATCATTGTTGATATAAGTGCGTATGAAGCATATGTGAGGTGTGCAATGCAGTGTGCGTGTGTGTGTGTGTTGTTGCTGGGTGAAAAGCTCTATAGTTAGGTCCCTCCCTCCCTGTCTGGAGGTTACCATGGGGACAGGAGGTAGCCGTGTGTGCGGGTCCAGGCATCATGAATCGGTATCACACTGCAGTCGAAGAATAACGGCGAGGTGAACCAGTCAGTGTCCGTCTCGTCTCTTTGTCGGTTTGTTTTTACGTTCTTCTCTGTAGCTCCTCCCCTCACTCGCTCTCCTCAGTCTCTGTCTCTCTCTCTCTCGCTCGCTCGCTCTCTCGCTCTCCTGGACGGACAGACCTTTCCAGTCATGACGGAGAGCTGATGAATGAAACTCCAGGAACGACAGACACACAAGCCTCAGGCATCCCGCTCAGATCGCTTACCGTGTGTGTGTGTATGTCGTGTGTGTGTGTGTGTGTAGGCGTGCTGTCTACATGCAGTGTGTTGTTGTGTTTATGTTTATGTGCCGGTGTTGTGTTTGGATGTAGCCCTGCGTTTCGGCTGCCTGTGTGTTTCGGATGTGAGCTGATGTTCCTCGTGTACTTTGTGTTGAATCAGCCGTTATTCAGATTGTTGTCCGACTCTTCCCGTCTTCGACGCCGTGACATGTTGCTGTGCGGTCCGTGGAGCTAAAGAGGAGCTTGAGGATTTAATTTAGCCGTGAAAGATTAAGTGCTGATGCGAGGGGAAAGTGTCGATTCAGCTGAGAGAGGAAGAAGAAACGAGGAGTGTCCCATCGGGACGGCTGCAGCCAGCGGCTCTCTCTGAGGCTCAGTTAATCTACTACCGAGTCCTTTTAAATAATGATTCATGGAATTATTGAATTTGCTCTAATTCAGCAATCTGCTTTCAAATTGAGCATCAAATTTGTTTAAATCATGTTTTTATCGACCCTGTTTCTTCATATTATGTGGCACCTTCTCCATTTCTTTCTGTCTCGTATGACAGAATATTTTCAGACCTAAACTCCTTAACTTATGTTCGATATATAAATTAAGCTTGTTGATGCCATTTGGAAAGCCGTCATGAAAGTTCATACAGAAAAGCACCAGTCAAAAATGAAAACAGTTAAAAGATTACAAAAATAAAAGAGTTAAAGTGGAACATAAACAAATCCTGTTTTTACAAACGCCAACCAAACGCTCTGCCTGGTTTCAGGCAGACCTCCAAGTCAGAACCGTCCTGCAGGTCTTCAGAACTTAGTTCCAGATATTTGGTGAAAAACTGGGTTCACGATTAACACATAACAGAAAATCGCTCCCCAACTTTGACGCTAAAACTACCACACAAATGCTAAAGCTACAACAGAAGCTAAATCAGAAGACAAACAATTCCAAAATCACTACAGAAACACTAAAACCAGAACATGACTGAATTCTTTTAATCACCGTTGATTTTCCTCATTGATTTTCTAAAGGATCCCGTCTGCCTGCTGTCTTTGGTGTATTTTGCTTCACGCCACCTCACCTGCCCCGTCTCTGTGTCTCAGTTCTACCTGCAGGATACGAAAAGCAGCAACGGGACGTTCATCAACAGCCAGAGGTTGAGCCGTGGCTCCGAGGAGAGTCCGCCCTGTGAGGTCCTGTCCGGGGACATCATTCAGTTCGGCGTCGACGTCACGGAGAACACACGCAAAGGTACTCACACCTTCATACCAGTCGGATGTTTGACTCACAATGAGCAGCTTTTTTTCAAAGACCTGCTGTGGTTAATTATCACACTCGCACGTTCCTGAAATAATTACTCTTGACGAACCCTTGAGGAGGCTCAGGGCTCATTTTATCATTAAAGAGGACGACCTGCCGCTTCTCCTCATGGTGCACGGTTGATATTGAGGTCAGATTTTCAGCTCCACTAGTACCATTTTTATACTGGACACCCGGCAGGCATCCGACCTGCTCCAGTCTTTTTTCATCTGGGAATACAGTCGGCAGCAAACCCAACACCCAACGCGGCTGCTGCGGCAGGGCCTCGCTTTGAAGGGAGAACTCACTTCAAAAGGACTCAAAACCCACTAAATGAGCAGGAAACTCAACTCATGCAACTCGAAACATGACCGCGAAATCTACAGCGTGACTGCTCAACCTCCAGCTTGGCACTGAAAGCTACAACATGACCAGGAGTGTGACAACATGACAGTGAAAGCTACAATGCGACTGCTCAACCTCGGACTGTGAAAGCTACGACATGACTGCTTAGCTAACAGCACGACCTCTAAAACTACAGGACTTCTAAAACTATAACAGGACTGTGAAAGCTACAGTGTCACCGATCAACCTACAACATGGTTTCCAAAACTGCAACAGGACTTCTAAAACTGGCATGACTGCCTAAGCTACAGCATGACTGTGAAAGCTATAATGTGATGAAAGCTACAACATAACTAGTCACTCTAAAACAGGGATGTCCAAAGTCGGTCCTGGAGGGCCGCAGCCCTGCATGTTTTCCATGTCTCCCTGCTTCAACACAGCTGATTGCATTGAGGCTCGTTATCTGACTTTCTGCTGGACTTGGCCATGAGTCTTCATGAGATCCAGGTGTGTTGAAGCAGGGAGACTTCGAAAACATGCAGGGCTGCGGCCCTCCAGGACCGACTTTGGACACCCCTGCTCTAAAACATGACTTCTAAAACTACATTATGACTTGCAAAACTATGAAATGAATTTGAAAACTACAATGCGCCTGCGAAAACTACATGACTGCTTAACCTACAACATGACTTGTTAAACTACAACGTGACTGCTGAAACTACAGTGTGACTTGTAAAATTACATGAATGCTTAACATACAGCATGACTTCTGAAGCTACAGCGTGACTGCCAAAGCTGAAGTTGAAAGCGAATGCTTTAAACACGGAAGCTTGAGCCACAGCCTGAGCAGGAACGCAACAGAAAGTTGAAGCTACACCTGAAATATCAATGTTAAAACCAGATTAGTGAAGTCACGAGGTGAATTCTAAAGCTGTCAATCAGATATTTCTCACCAACATCATTGAAAATAAAAGCAGGTGCCGTGTTTGGCAGATCTTTTGACAGGTTGTTGTGTTTGCAGTGACCCATGGCTGCATCGTGTCAACAATCAAACTCTTCCTACCTGATGGGATGGAGGCACGCCGACGAAGCGAGTAAGCACCCAGACTTTAAAGTCACACCGTGAAGTTTGCATGTTTTAAACCAACCTCATCGGAGAACCCGTGATTTCAGTTCCACGTTGTGATATTTTCCATGTTGGTTACTGCAGTAAGTGGAGCGCAGCGGTTGCTGCAGGAGTGTTTGCGTACAGCCGGGCTGCGGCTGTGTGTCCTGCGGTGCCATCTGCTGCCCTGCTGCCCTTCACTCTCTGAGCCTGAGTCACACCGAAGCACCGCTAAAACGGGATGTTTTCCAGTGAAAGCATCCTGTTGTCATTGCGTTTTTGGTGTCTGTTTATACCACAACAATGTTGCCAAACAGCTTCCAGGGTGGAACCAGCTTCAAACACGATGCCTTTTTACCGTAAATATGTGAAGAGGACCTAAGGGGTCTATCAGGCATGGGAAGCTGGCCCCACCCAGGAAGTGCTGGAGCGTTTATGTTCTCTGGTTTAGTCTGGGAGCAGCTCGAGGGCACCCAGGAAGAGCTGGAGGAAGTCGCAGAGGGCCGATCTGTCCAATCCAATCCACTTTATTTCTATAGCACATTTAACCAACAGACATTTCCAAAGTGCTGCACAGAAGAATAAAAAAAAAAAAAAAACTATAATGGAATATAAAACAGAGAAATAACTCCATCAGAACGATGAAAACGATTCAAATAAATAAGTAAAAAAGCTGTCTCAGCTTCTTTGCTCTTCATACTGCCATGTGTGGATGGATGGATGGATGGATGGATTCTGCAGGAAGTTCTGATGTCTTTCTTCAGTGACAGACACATTTTACTGTTGCTACCTGTTAGATGTAAATCCTTCCGTCTAACGCCATTTCATTCAGAATTCTTGTGGAAAAGAAGTTGAAGATTTGCGCTTTTATAGAAATGTGGCATTAAAGTGCTGATCAAACCTCATTTCTTCAAAGTATTCCAAACATGAGCAGATAGTGATCACAGCTCTGATCCTCGTGTTCCAGTGGGCGCAGCTGTGTGTGTGAGGTGTTTCTGAAGGGCAGCCATGTGAAGCTAAATCAGACAGATTTATTATTAGCTGAAGAATGTCTCTGCTCCCCCTCCGGTGGCCATCTGGAAGTCAGCCAAACACAACTTCATACAGTTGCCCTCTGTTCCTGAACAAAAAGCGAGGTAGCCCTCACCTTTGACGCCGTCAGCCTGTTACTCAGTCGTCTCTTCGTGACGTCTGTCGGCGAGAGCCTGGAAACACAGTCTTCAATGAGCTGACTCACCTTGTCCCCCCCTCACACCGAGGGCTTTAAATACCTGCAGTCTGAGCTGCAGATATGATGAATATCAAAGAAGAAGCCTGAGTGTTCACACCCTGCACTTTCCTGCACCAGCCAGTGGCCCGGGAGGCGAACTGCAATGTTTCAGAACAGATCCTGTCACGAAAACACAAACACCGCTGATTCTTCTCATGTAAATCGGACCCGAGTCTCATTAATTCATACAGATGGAGTGATGGAGGCCTGAAGGTCGGGGAGGTGAAGTGGTTTTCTTTCTTTCTTGCATGGTTCCTTACATTGTGGATCAACTGCTCTTGAAGGCCAGATCTGTGGTATTTCTATTGGAGTGCAGTGAAGAGGCCTCTCCAGTTTGTGCACAGCAGGCAGAATTGTGTTATTTGGGTGAAAATACTTTGAATTGGCTGTAAAATAATGAACAACCTGTGTGACGAGAACCTGCCTGCAGAGTCTAACTCTGTTTTTGACATTTATCGGTTGCGGGTTCGGTCATTTCCTCCGAATGCTCCTGTGTGCTGTGTCCCTGGTCACGTGGTTGATAAAGGCGTAGGTCCGCCTCCTCAGGTGCCGCTCACCTTCGGCCTGCCTGAGATCGTTCAGGTAGTAAAGGCTGCTTCGGACAGGAGGCGTGCGTTTCCTCACGGCCGAGGGCCAGCGGGGGCGGGGCCCCCAGTTAAGGGAAGAGAGTCAGCTGTTTGGCTCAGGGGAGAGGAGGAGCAGCGAGTCGGAGGAAAAGAAAAAGAAAGTTTGTGTCGTGGGATGGTCTCTCTGTCTCTGGAGCGGAGGAGAGGGATCAGCTGCTCTGGCTGAAGGCGCAGGAGAACATGGAGTGAAGAAGGAAGGGTTGGATTTCTGTGGAGGAGAGGACCTGTGGTGAACTTTGACCTCTGATAGATCGCAGGCCGACGCAGTCGGGAAGGAGACTTGACAGGTATGACCTGGATCGGGCTGCTCGTGTTTTATAGATCCTCCCTGAAGTTCGTGCTTCAAACGTAATCTTCCACTGTTTCCTTTGGAAAGCACAAGTGGTCCGGATCGGGTCTGTGGAACGTTTAGGCCTCGGAAGTTAAAGCTGATCCAGTGACTGTGTTAAAACTGTTTCCATTGGCTGTCTGTCTTCTACGGTAATCTTAAAAAAAGAAAGAAAAAAAAAAAACAAGCCTTTCAGCTATTAAACAGATCAGACTTGTGTTGTCCCTGTGCTCTTATCTGCAGCAGGTTTCTAAGAAGACGCCTCTTTTTGAGTTCGTCAGGCCGAGCTGGAGCCAGTAGCTCGTCTGATTGCTTTTCAATGGGCGGGCAGTTCATCTAGACCGGAGGCCTGTAATTTACCCCGGTTAACGCCACCTCTCTGGTGGGTTTCACAACTACTAATGAACCAATACCGGTTGTTGGTTTTCGGGTTTTGAGGTGACGTAGCGTCGATGGCTCATGGTGATCCATCAGCTCGGCGCGTTGTTTTCATATGGAGAATGAATTGGTCTTAATGGAGTTTAAGAAGTACTTGTATCGGCACTTGGTATCAGGCAAAGGTTAGTACTTGTCTTGTCCTCTTCACCAGAAACTCATTTGAGCAACTCTCGGTAAGTGTCATTGAACGTCTCTCAGGCTGACTATCGGACAGTGAGCAGTGTCTTGAGACCAAACTACCAACTATTGACCCCAGAGACGTTTCAGCAATCACTTTTCATCAGTGTAACTCCAAATCTGTTTAGAAACACACTGCCAAACAAGCTGCTAACATAAGTAACACACCGAGAGTGGCTCAGAATAGGAAATAGCAGCAAAGAGTTTTACATTGTGGGGAAAAAACAATGAGTGTTTTTCAAATGAGGCAAAGTTTCTGCTTTCAGCTGTGACTGATGCTCTCATGCTGCCTGTTTAGATGGAGATCATTGATGCATGACGTAGGCATTATCCCGATGTGATTATAAATCACATTCTTACTGAAAATACTGCCAGGGTCAGGAAGAATGCAGCTCTGATCTGAACGCAGCATTGGAATGGATGGAGTCACGTTTGAGTTTTTACTGCTGAGCTTCTTAAAACTTCTGTCACTGCTTCTGTTATAGTCATACAGAATCAAACACTGATGGACCCGAGCCATGTGATTGTCACATTTCTGCATATATTTATAGTCTTTATTTTGCACGTAATTTGTAGACCTTAACTCATGAAACATTAAATCTTAGTGAATTAATTTAACAATACAAGTTCTAAAGCATCAGTGTTATCTTAGAATTTTATACATTTAAAGTAAGTACTGAAACAAGTAATTCTAACTGGAAAAAACAGAGGAGTAAGACTTTTTTTAAGCTTTTGTCTCGAGAGATTTATGTCAATGAATCAAAGCAAAAATGTGATTCTTAAAGGGATTCTTCAACATTTTGGCAAATTGGCCCATTTAGCGCAATTCCTTAGTCATTTCGAACAGCATACTTACTTTTTTTGTGAGGGCGAGCTGTTGTTTATTCAGAGGTGAGTCGGGGAAGGTTTTCGGGACGGACACAATGTAAGTGAATGGTATTTTTGGTTCCCATCGTCAAACTCATCAAATACACAATCCAACAACCCCAAAACACTTTGGTGGACACGTTATAATCCGCACATTCACTACGCTGTAAAATATTAATGCAAAATTACGAGATTGAGTTATTTATGCGAAGATGGCTAAGACGGAACTACTTACTAAACATGGCGTCTGGGCGTAGTGATTTCAAAAGAAAAAGTAGTTCCCAGTATTTGCTTCAGCGTCGTAACGCTACAATATTATTTGTTGGTGTTCCACAGCGTAGTGAATGTGTGGATTATAACGTGTCCACCAAAGTGTTTTGGGGTTGTTGGATTGTGTATTTGATGAGTTTGACGAGGAGGAACAAAAATACCGTTCACCTCCATTGTGTCTGTCCAGAAAACCTTCCCCGACTCACCTCTGAATAAACAATAAACAAAAAAGTAAGTATGCTGTTCGAAATGACTAAGGAATTGCGCTAAATGGGCCAATTTGCCAAAATGTTGAAGTATCGCTTTAACACTTCAGCTTTGACTTCTTAAAGTTTACACTTTTATTCCCATTTTGTTTTAAATTGGAGACATCTGGTTTCGACATGTAACTGATCCGAGCTTGGCCCTGATTTTCTGTCCAAAGTGGAACAGAAGGAATCTGACGATGTTTGATGGCAGGATTTTTTTTTTTTTTGTCGGTCTGCAGACTGTTTGAGTCTGTGCTGAGTCAGCACACGGAGTCACGTGTAGGACGGATTGAAATATTCTACCAGGCAGCTTCATGCGGCCTCCAGGACAAGTGTGTCACTGTAAAAAGATCTTTAATGGCAGAAATGTCTGAGCGCAGTGCAGATGGAAAGTCGTGCTGCTGTTTTCCGTCTCCGCTCTCCGCTGGACTGCATGCAGAACACTCCCAGCTCCATCAGATGTGGATGGCTGTGGATGACTGGGTCCTGTGGGCCTGCTCTGCTCAGCGTGGGCAGACTTTATGTTCGGGTGAGCCATAGTTGGAGATCTGTGAATTCAGGTCATGCAAGGCTTTGAACTTCCTCCCATCTTACTTTATTTATTTTTTCTTGGTGTTATTTTGGAGCAGAGCTGGTGTGAGCGCTGCAGTCAGGTGTTGCAGGTCTGAAAATGAGGGATGTCTGCTCTAACGATTCCGCTTCCAGAGTCTGTGTCTTCCTCTCTCCCTTGAACATTTTACCCACAATCCACAGCATAGTTGCATCAAACCAGGTAAAATTGTGATGCAGTTTTCTTGGGTCATTGCTGGGAATTGTGGAGATTAAACATCTGCACCAGAACTGTGACCTGGTTGGTGTTTTGAACGGATCTACATATCAATGCTTGAAATGGCAGGTTGGAAAAGGTGTAGTACGAAGGTGGAGAGACAAAAAAAAAAGAGTGGTTTTCCCAGTTCTTTCTTTCAGAAAATGAATTTAAGGAAGGATGTAATTCACAAATACTTTAAGTTAAGGAATGTGGACAATAACCTCCCGGGAAGCAGCTCTAGTTGTCAGCTCAGCCTGTGTGAAAACATCATTTATCCAGAGATGCTGTGATCCTGAGACAGTAATGCAGCTCATCTGCTTCATCGTTCTGATTTTAAATAGGAATTCATTTTATGGATTTTTGATAAAGTTCGAACTGTTAAGGCTCAGCGATACAGAATTACTGCTCTTGTGCTTGCGGTATTTCTCACGGCCGTGTGCTCGGCCTCGGCCTGTCCTGCAGGTTACACATTGACAGAGTTGAGTTATACTTTGGCCAAAGTCAAGTTTGCCTTCATTCCTGAAGTCTGACTGGTTTCTCACCTATATAGGTCTCCCTTCTGGAAACTAGCCTTGATGTACTCTTGCATCATACGGCTTTGATTGCTCACATTAATGGAAAAACCGCTTTGTCTGGATGTAAGCGTTTTTTTTTTATAGGGACTTGAATTCTACAACGATTTCAACACATCCAGCATATTGTTTTATCACCCGCCTTCGTGGACTCAAGCATAAACTGAGAGTTAATCAGTTCCTTTTCTATAAATTGCATTCTGCACATCTCTAGTTTTTACTACAAAGGTCTCCTTCTTTCGGTGCCATTCTCTTTGTTAACAGGACATTTATTAGCAGCAGTGATTGCACTGCCTAAAAGTCAAATGGGCCGTAAGCAGCTAAAGAGAGACATTATATAAGTGGATCTTCATGAAGCGGACCACAGACTGGTCCTGTAAACTTCCCCGAGGCTCCTCTGTTCTCACAAACTGTCACATTCATCATCCACTTTCACCGAACTTTAAAGGAACTCTGTCCGGCTTAATGATGGGCTGTGTTTGGCTTTCTCCTCGTTCCCCACAGCAGCCACAGCGCTGTGATTTAACACACTGTAACAGCCTCTGGAGTGTTTATCTGCTGGACTTTTAGCCCGAGGCCTGTTCAGTCACTGTTTTCTCTGTGTGTGGCCACTGAAGTGTCTTTACAGTGCAGAACTGGAGCTCACAGTTTGGGCTGAGATTTGCTGAATTATTTGTTTGGTCTGCTTTTTGGTCCTCCGGTATTTCCAAGAGCTGAGATTTAAATCGGAATCTACATTACAAATGTGCTGAATTGATTATGCATGCTTTGGGTGACTTAACTTTTTTCACCCTTTTTTAATTGAGTTGGTCACATTATTGATCAGTAGATTATTTATTCACTCATGCAAATGTTTGAAAATAAAAACTGAGAACCAGTGGTTATCAAACAGCAACATCCTGAAATGCAACCAACCTGAGTGACCAAAGAAAAGATGGAACTAAAAATGGTAAATGACCAACAACCAATAAATGAACAATGAATCAATTGAATTACTTCTTAGTCAACCACTGCTGACCAACTAACCAGTCCGTGAACTGAAGAATTGACTAACCAGCCAACTCCATGACCCAGCGCTCAACTCGCCAACAGGCCAGTTCGTCCAGGGCTCCAGAACCATCATTTATCTTCCTGCAAAGAGAGAATAAAGAAGTTTTAATGTGGAAAAAGTGCATTTAAATTTCCATTTATTTGCATTGAGTTTTATTTTGAAAAACCCTTCACCTCCATCAGTGCTTCTTTCCTGCTCTTAACTCCACCAGTATTTCTTTCATGCCTCTTTAAGCCCTCATTAAGGCGTCTTTATACCCCATCCTGCTGGTCTGTGTGGAAAAAGTTTGTTGCTTTAAACCGGCCATGGTGCCAAAAAGGCTGAATTAGACTCAAAAATGAGCCAACTGAGTAAATGAAAGGCCAACGAAGCCAAGAAATGACTGAAACAATGTAACATGACTGGCCAGATGTTTGCCTTGTGGAGTGATCACTTGTTTTTCCAAAGAGCAAAACACTGAAAGAAACAAATCAAACTCTGAATACTGCAGTTTAGCGTGAGTTTAACATGCTTCACACCAGACGGAAGAAACAATCAGAACAGGAACTAATGAATGACTTTCCACTACACAATCAATCAAAGGGGAGGAAAAACAAAAAGCAGGGTTGGAATTTTTTGTGACCATTCAGCTACAAAAACGATGACAAACCACCTGGCGAGGTGAGATGGTTTCACCCTCCGATTGGATCGATCAGGAATTCGATGTTTGAGGTTTCACACCAGCTGCCGTGCGCAGACCGTTTGTTTGAGGTGAAAAACGAGCATCACAAGACCTTCAAGAAACTGAGCGCGCCCCCCCCCCCTTCTGTCACCGTGGTTACTCCACGTGTCTCCGCTCCCTGCTGTTTCCATGGTGACCAACAGTTTTCTCCACATTCTCTCTTTCAGTGTCATCCAGGCTCCGTTACCGCTACCTGTAGACAAGGTAAGACACGTGTGCGTGTGTGTGGGTGTGTGTGCGTGCGGTGCATGCTCTTTGGTTTGTTGTTTGTGTTGTTCTTTAGTGAAGCAGCTGACTGTGTGTGTGTGGTTGAACACAGCGGTAGTGTGTGTGTGTGTGTGTGTTGTAGAGTCGTCAGCTGATTGAGGAATGCGGTGTTTGCTGCCAGTTGGTGCTTCGGCTCTCTCAGAAATCCTTGTGGATCAGGAGGGAGAGTAGTTTCTCTCTCTCTCCCCGGTGGTGGTTCTCCATCCAGCTTTCCGCTTGGCGTCACTCTCACGTCCAACTGAGTTTTCAGCAAGCGTCCTGCTTTCTGCCCCGAGCTGAGACTGACTGATGATACTGAGACTCGGAGCGCTTCAGCTCCTCTTAAAGTACATGATGATGAGCAGTAGTCGGTCTTTTAGTTTGTAGTTTTATTTTCAAAGCAGACACGCTCTCTAAAAGAATGGAAGTTGTTCAGGTGTCCTCTGAGCTTCTTTGACAAAGACGCTTTCTCTATTATATTCTGTCACGATGACCTGAATAACATGTGGAGCTGGGATGCATTATGGGAAGAAGGTGAGCTGATGGAGATAGGTTGATACTTTGGAAAATGTTGTGTTTGAAGCCTTGGGTTCTCCATCGCGGTCAGTGTCACTTTAACATGTTTGTTTTGTTGAAAATCTTGTTCAGTTTCACGAAAACAGCATTTAAATGCACCAGCAGCCCTGAAACAAAGCAGAGCAGCAGGATCACTGTGAGCCATGTACTGGGTTTTGTTTTGTTTGTGATTAGTTTTAGATTTACTTTGATGAGTCAGGATGAGTTTGGTTCAGTTAAGCGGTGGTTTTCAGCAGGTGTGGTGTGTATGGATCCAGAAGCTGCTGCCACAGTCAATAAAGGGTTAACTTACAGTAACTAGACAGTGATCCACATTTTCTAAACACTGTAAACATGCTGCTGTGTATGTGTGTGTGTGTGTGTGTGTGTTTTCCAGGTTGCAGCCAACACTCCCAGTATGTATTCTCAGGAACTGTTCCAGCTCTCCCAGTATCTACAGGTAACACACTGACACCTACTGGTCACAGCTCAGAACTGCAGCTCAGATTCACACTCCACCACAATATCAACACCAACTGAAACAGTAATGATCTGAATGTATCGGATGGGATCAAACTCAGTAACTTTATATATGATGCGTTTTGGAGTCCTCTGCCTGCATTTATCCCAGTTTTTAACCCCAGTTAGGCAGCACACAGTGTAAAACTGTTGCCTCCTTTTGTGAAAGTGCAACAAAAACAGCAAAGAAAAACCCTTTACAAAACTTCACACTTCAGAGACTTTTTTAGATTTCAGATCAGTACACTTGCATCAAGAAGGCTGCAAACATCAATACAACTCCTGCACATTTGTCAATTACACTTTTTCCCCACTATGTTTTTAAGTGTTTGATTGTTATTTAGACGTTTTAGCCAACATTTTGTGATTTTTTTTCCCCATCATATTGCAGAGCATAGACAACTTTCAAATTAAAACTCAGTTTTTTGAGCCTGAGCAAATTGGAAAATTGAATTTCCCCTATTTCCATAGAGATGGGATCAAAGCTGCGCAAGATGTTTTCTGTGGCATCTCATAGAGTCAGTTCAAGTTTTCTATCCTGATAGATTTTTGTATGTTTTCTAAAACCAGCTGCTGATAAATGTTTCAGTTTCTTTCTCGACCTTTTCAACATTATATCAGAGGAAATCGCAGTTTTCAAACAGTTGCCCTCTTTGTTATTGATGGAATCACAGAGCATCGTGTGAACGTCTGAACTTGTTTCTGAAAAATCCAGCCAAAAGCAACTCGGTGTCACTTTATTGAAATTCCTGCCACTGTTAACAGAAAGTAAAGTTTCAGTTGTGAGTTCATGTGGAGAAGATCGGCCTGATGTTTATGGGTCTCAGTATGTTTCTAAAGAAGTGTCTTTTTGAAGAAGAGGACAAACACTTCAGGACAGTTTTTTTTTATAACCAGCGTCCGATTTTTTGCTTGTGTTGCTCCTTTGTGTGGCTGACGGCCTCCTCCCCGTCTCTCCTCAGGAGGCCTTACACAGAGAGCAGATGCTGGAGCAGAAGTTAGCCACTCTGCAGCGTCTGTTAGCCACCACTCAGGAGGCCTCAGAGAGCAGCTGGCAGGTACGAAGCGTCGCCTTACTCCCCCCCCCCAGCTCCCCTTTGTTCTCATTGCTCATCAAATTAACCATCACTCAGTCAGTTCTGCTTTGATTTAAACCGTTGTTGTGTCTCCATCAGGCTCTGATCGACGAGGACCGCCTGCTCTCCAGACTGGAGGTGATGGGCAGCCAGCTGCAGGCTTATTCCAAGGTAACCAGAGTCTGAGTGTGCCTGAAACGCCAGTCAAGTCATCATGTATTGATGAATAAATGCTTTGACAGTCTCAGACGGAGGAAGGGATCCGGAAGGAGCTGCTGGCTCTCCAGGAGGACAAACACAACTACGAGACCACGGCCAAGGAGTCCCTGAGGAGAGTCCTGCAGGAGAAGATCGAGGTGGTCCGGAAGCTGTCTGAGGTGGAGGTAGGACGCCCGAGGCGACGGTGTAGCTGCACCGCCAGGGCTCGCCTCACAGACGACACTGTCTCCGCCTTCCTGCAGCGCTCGCTCAGCAACACGGAGGACGAGTGCACCCACCTGAAGGAGATGTCGGAGAGGAGCCAGGAGGAGCTGAGGGAGCTCGCCAACAAGTACAACGCCGCCGTCAACGAGATCAAGGAGCTCACCGACAAAATCAAGGTGTGTGCATGCAGACAGGGACACTGGAAGGCTGCGTTTACACCACAACGGTGCTCCGAGCGTGTGATTTCAGAACAACAGCACCCGCTAGTGGCCCAACATGAAAACTACCACAACTTTTTCTTTCTTTTCTTTTTTTCAAAAAGTTGTGGAAATGCAGAACATGTCTGAGCTAAAAATGGACGGTTTGGCTTGTTGTCAGGCGGCGGAGGGCCGGCAGGAGGAGCTGACTCAGCGCGGGGCGACGGAGAAGAGGGAGCTGGAGCTGCGGATCGAGGAGATGGAGGAGAAGGAGCAGGTTCTCCAGGCTCGCATCGAGGCCCTGCAGGCCGACAACGACTTCACCAACGAGAGGCTGGCTGCACTGCAGGGTAACACACACACACACACACACACACACTCACATACGCGTACACACACCACACAATGACGCCTGCCCCCTGCTGGCTCATCACATGAACTACAGCGGTCTCTCTCCAGCGGTGAGGCTGTGCTGGAAGCTGCCGTCAGTCACACCTCTCTGCTGCTGCTGTTGTCGTTGTTGTTGTTTACAGTGCGGTTAGAACAGCTGCAGGAGAAAAGTGTTAAAGAAAACAACAGTCTGGGTGAGTCCACGCTGCGGGACGCTCGTCCTCGTCTCCGCCTCCGTCTCTGTGGCCGCTAACTCCACCTCCTCATCCCGCACTAACCACGCATGAAGCCCTGCTGCACGCCGTCTCTCTGTTCATCCGCCTCTACCTCTCTCTGTGTGTCGCAGAGGACGTCTGCCTCTCCATCCTCTCCTTTACGTCTTGGTTTTCCGGCGTGATGTCCAGCCTTCAGGCGTCCTCTGCTAGCTGACGGCGGTCATGTGATGGGGATGCTCATCCAGATCCATTTGAACAGTCCAGATCAGACACCCAAACTTTTCAGGGAACATTCAGTGATTTATTTCAGATTCGTTCAAGTAATCTCTAGAGAACGATTTGAAACAAATCAGAATAAAAGAGCAAGATAATACATTTGATGAGAAAATGTTGATTAAAGTTGTAGGAAACTTAAAACACAGCAGGAATACCTCCAACCCTCAAAACATTTACAACTTAATTAGTGTTTTTGTTTGATCTCTTTTTTTTTTTTTGCAACAGTACTGCTTTCTAAAACAAGTCACATTACCCTGAGCCATGGTCAGAATCAATTTATGAAATTAGCTTCTGATGTGGCTTCAGGGAGAACATGCAAACTCCACACAGGATGACATGTTCTGAACCGCAGAGCGTCCTGTTGTGAGGCGGCAGTGCTAACCACTGCACACTCTCAGGGCAGAAAAAAAGAACGGTGAACTGAGCAGAGAATCGTCCTTGAATGTAGCAGCAGAACAGTAGAAATAGACTGAAGGCAAAACTGTTTATTTAATCAACATCTATTTTTAGAACCAAATCTATTTAAAATGTAATCAGCTGATGACTGTACAGAGCTCTGACCAGCCGTGCTGAGCTTACAAGTTACAAGTAATGGGAACCTCACAGTGCAAAGCATCATGGGATTGATTGAATGAGAAGCTTTCGCTGGTGCACATCAATCCGATCACTTGATCTAACTAGAGTTAATATCAGCCGGACAATCGGATTGATAAACATGTAATCGCAGCCAGTGGTTCCTGAATAGAGAAAATGGCCGCGTGTCAGACGAGTCTGAGCGTCGCTGCTTGAGGTTTGCGGACGTTGTAGAGGCCTCGGCCTCGCAGGGGAGGAGCTGAGGCGGTTTGTGCTGGTCTGAATAATCTGGGTCGTTTCACTGGGTTCCAAACTGTCCACTGCTTTGGTTTTTTAATGATTGTTCCATCTTTGGTGGGGGAATGGAGGCTTTCGGTCACTGATTGACTTTTGGCTGATCGATTGAGGACACTGAACTCGGCGGGCGTCTTTTCCTCGCCGCGTCGCCGCCACAGTCGACTCTCTGTGAAGGAACCGTCACTCAGAAGCGCACAAACACACCTGTATACGTATATATATATATGTCTGATGTGGTGACATGACAGATGAGGCCTTTGTCCCCCGCGGACCCGTAGAGGAGCCCGTCCAGGACAAACAGAGTCTGCTGACACCTGAGGGCCAGGAGGAAGACGAGGATGAGGAGGATACAGACACCGATGATGGTGCAGTTGGTGAAGACCAAGACTTTGATGGTAGCTAGTTTTTTTTTTTTTTTAGCTGATCTTTCACTATTTTGTTTGTTTGTTTATTTTTTTTCACGGAAAAATAGCTCACGTGGATTTACTTGAAATTTTCTTTTTCCACTAGAAAATGGAAATTTGCTCTTCATCTTGAATACCAGGGCAGATCCTTCTTGTTTTCCAGAATTTGACTCTTTTTTTTTTTTTTAAATATATTTATATATTTTTCCACTTCGTTTGCATCTAAAAAGCCTCACTTCCTGTCAGTTGAGTTGCCATCGGGTGCCATTCCCAGCCCACCTCTTTATATGTCACTCCTTGTTTGAAGCATCCCCACCTCACACTGCTGTGGACTCGGCGCTCAGAGAGGATTCCGGCTTGTGATTGAGCTGTCAGGCTTGTGATTTCTGCTCTCTGTGGACCTAAAGTCCACCTGAATATCGACCTGACCTGCGTTCCGTCTGTCTGTCTGTCTGTCTGCGTGTGTGCGTGCGTGCGTACGTGCGCGCGTCGTCCTGTCCGCCAGCAGCTCTGGCTTCTGCTCCGTTTCTCTGGCCGGTTCGATCTGGACCTGTGTTTTTTTGTACCTGTCAGTCTTTTCTCTGTCATTTCCTCCATTTTAACTCGTCTTTTCGAATTAATTCTTTCAAACTGATCGAGAAGATGCTTGTTGATTCTGCACATCTGATCCAGGAAGTGGATTTTTTTCTCCTTCTGTTGTGGTTAAAGGTGCAGTGTGTGAGAGTTAAGTAACGGTATGTGTCAACCATGATGAATGTTATTCTGTTTTTTGGTCCAGTTATTCTGAATTTACATCTTTTTTTTTTTTTTGGACATTCACAATTCAGTCTTTCTTTTTTGATAACTGGATGCTGGTTTTAGGGTTTTATAGACTAGAACATGATAGAAACACTTTACAGCATCTCACTCCTCATAGTCGTCATAAAATATTAAATATGTAAATATCAGTATTTGTAATGCAAGCTTTAGTCGCTACTGAGCCTGAAATATAACACTTTTTTATAACTGTTGCTTTCTATTGTTAACTTTGCATTTTAAATACATAGAAGTGAAACTTACTGAACTTTTATTCGTTACTGATTTGCCAGAAGTTTCCCTCTTGACTGTCAGACATTAGAGCAGTGAACAAACAGTCGGATAACAAAAGAGGATTTTTTTTTTAATCACATACTGTACCTTTAACCCTCAATAAATGAGAGTCCTGGTCTTCCTAAACCCTCAGTATTTACCCCAAGTACTGAATAAGATGCACCTTTAATCAAAATCCAATCACACACTGGCACTGAGCGCCTCGAAGGGCCTCAGATTTGGATTATTTGGGGTTTTTCTGACACCGATGAGCAGAATCAATGAAGTCTCGCCTGACTGGTCTGGTGGTGGTCGTAACGTCAGCTCTCTGTTTCTGTCAGACAACTGTCACGTTAACAACAGCGGAGGAGACTCGACTAGAATCCAACAGTTAATTGAGTGTCCGCGTGAGTACAAACATCCATGATATGTGTGAAGATATAACACTCCCAGTGTCCCTGTCACCACAGACTGAACCGCACTCAATGTTCTTTCCATTCATTGGTCATTCGTGCTCTGCATGTCGACGTGGTGGTCCAAACACATGAAGCTCAAGTGTGTATTGACACAATATTTCACTTTATTTCAACATTACATGTCTTTAGCTTACAACAGGAAGTAGTTTTTTGTAATATTTGGTTCTGAAATGTGATCCGATTGACATGTACTTTAGTTTAGACAAACTCAAAACTGCTTTAATGTTTCAGGTCTTCATTGAACATATTCAGTAAAACATGTCCAGTGCAGAAAAGGAAATGAATCTTTGACTTGAAAACTTTTAAACCTATAAGCTCACTGTGCAACACTCTGAATGGGTTAGAGTTAGTTTCTGTTTCCTGACAGACCTGGTTCTGGTTCTGCTCTCACTTCCTGTTTTGGGTCGTCGTATTGACGCCTCAGCTGGACACACTCGGGAATATCATCCCGTCGGATCCTGGGATTCATTTTCACTTCGCTGTCAGTCTGGTCATTCTCCCGAGGCTCTGCAGCTCAGATCCATGATGCTCCCTCCACCGTGCATCCCTCTTTCACATGTTCTGTTGCCAGTTTCACACCACGAGTCAATCCTCGTCTCATCAGTGCAAAGAACGATCTCCAGCGTCGATGTGGGGAGTCAGGCGGTGTTGTTCTGGTGGCCTGCCATAGACATCGTGCCTCTTCAGTGATTTTTAATTGAACCGTCATGCGTACAGACGATTACATTGTTTATTCACCCCTCCTGTGTCTTGTGGATCTACAGACTGTTGCTTCAGTGCGCTGCTGGTTTCATCTGGGTTTTCGTTTTGGTTTGGTTGTTTGGATTTTGGCAGCTGTAGTTAGTCGAAGCATCGTCACGCTGTGGCTGCACCGCCGTCACATCCAGCCTCTGCTCACCCGCCTCGCTCTTTAAGACAGAATCTATTAAGGCCCCGTCCACACGAAGCCAAAACGCTCATAGTTCCAAAAACATTTGCCCGTAAAGACGGAGTTGGTTCAATATTTATGAACGTCCACATGAGTGTTTTCAAAACGGCTGAAACGTTGCAATAACATGTCAGGCCGTTAGATGGCGCTTCACTGACAACTGCTGGAAGTACATGGCAATATCAGCGCCTCCGCCGAGTAGCGCTTCATATTTTTTGTGGTTGGTCCAACATTACATGAAGCATCCTGCTCACCACTTCATGACAAATATAAAAGGGACGTTGATGTGAACTGTTCTTTCTGCGGAAATCACCCTGAAACAACTCAACTCCTCTTTTGGACGTGATGACTCCAGGATCTTTTGGAAGGATTTCTGTCACTTTGTAATTAATAATGTATACAAGGAAGGACTTTACTTTGAGGTGGGAAAATGTGTTTTTTTGTTTCTTCAGAAAACAGGAAAAGGAGATTTTTTTTTTTATCATCAATTTACTAATCCTAAAATCAAAATTCTTATTCATAAGTGCAAATATAGCAGGCAGAAGCCGTCATTTACCCACTTCAGAAATGTTGTACTCTGATATAAAAATGTTAAAAGACTCTGAAAACAAAAAGGCTGTAAAAACTTATCAGTATCTGTGAGAAATTTAAGGTGTTTGAAAGAAACAGATGGATTATTGTGTCCCCCTGGCATAATGTTTGCCATGTACGTGTATATTTACAATAAAAAAAACAAAATAGATGAAGCATGGCGTTCTCCATGCTGATTTGTTGTATCCGGTGGTCCTGAAGGAGTGTAATATTTTGCTGTAAAAGCAGCAAAACGCTGGCAGTCTTCAGCAGGACGTCTACTGCACTGCACAGCGCCATTGTTATTGTTTACAGAGTTCTGTGCATTTGTTAAGACGTAGCGCGATGACGCGAGCGTATCAGGAAACGCTCCAAAGTAGGAGTAAATACGGAGCTATGGATTCAACAGTTTTCGGATGTGTTCACCCTGGGACCTGGCTTCAAAAAATGTTCGGTTTCAGATCCACGGAATGCTGAATTGGTGTGGATGACGGGGTGAATTGATCAAATATTTTTGCGTTTTGGCCTGGATTCGTCTTCGTGTGGATGGGGCCTAAATCATCGAAGATGTATTGACTTCTTCTGAGCAGTGAAACCATAAAACATCCTGAGCGTCTCGTTTTAAAGGAGCGTGGTTCATATCGGCAGATGTTTCTTCTCAGCTGCACCGTCTCTGAGCAAACTGCTGTTTTCGAGCCGTCATTTTCACACTTCGATCACTTTTCCTGCACGTTTTGCTAGATATGTTCAATAATCACATGAAATATTGCCATTGTTTCTGTTTTAGGCAAGATTGGATAAAATTATATCAAAAATGTATAAAAAACTAGAACATTCCAAAGAGTAACTTTACCTTTATTCAAATATTTGCTTTATAGGACTAAGTAAGGTTTTCCTCTTTAGCTGAGAGGTTTGTTGTTGAGCTTCATGAACTCGTTGGCCATCCCCGTTTTAACCTGTTTTATAATTTCATTTTTGAATTTGTGGTTTTCTCACGTCATTTTCACTGCTGCTGTTTTTGGATTTTTACATCTTTTCTCTCTGCATGCTGCCTTTGTAGCTTTTCACCGTCATCTCTCATTCTTTCCCACTGGTCTTCCAATTTCATAACTGTTCATTTAACGGCTTTTCATTAGGAGAAAACAAACAGAAAACCCACTGAAATGTACCTGGGATTGGGCTTGTGACATTTTTCCAGGTTGTTTCTGTTGTGGCTCATCTCGTTCATGCAGAATGAGAAACTTTATTTTGTGGGGTTTTTTTTCCTGCTATATTTTTGCTACATTATATTCTAACATTTTCAAGTAAAGGCAAAACTATTTGCCAAGTTTTGTGTGTCCATTTATGTATTTAACAGGTTTAAAGTTAGTTTCATTTGTGCAGCTTCTGGCGCTAAATTAAATCACAGCATTGAATAAATTTCACTGAGTATTTAAGCTGACAATCATCAGAACGAAGTTTCTTTCATCAGAACGAAGTTTGTTTTTGACATCAGTACTAACTGCTCACTAATCGAGTCGTGCAAACAGGATGGTGTGATCAACTGCAGTAGGTCTTTTTTATTCTCAGCTGAATTGAACAAAATGTTTTTGTCCTGCTGTCTTCTGTCTGTCTGCAGCCGTCAAGCAGCTGAAGGAAACGGTGAGCTCCTCAATCCACAAACTGGCCAACTTCGACGGTAAGAGATCCAGATTCAGCTGAAAGGAATCACCAGTAGAAGCCTCAGAAGTCCTAAAACTCCTGTGAAATGTGGATTTTGGTCTTCGATGCTTATGTGTGAAACTTTTAGAGAATGTTGTGTTGAGTGTAATGAACGGATTTAAAGTGAAATCTGGTATTGATGAAGCCCCTGAGAGGATTTTTGAATACGATGACAATGAAGGTCAAAGGTCATTGATTTGAATCAATTTGAGTAATTTTCTCTGTCAGTCTTCATAAAATGAGAGAAATGTATTGAAGTCTGCAGTGCAAAACGTGTTGATTGTGTGTTTGTGTGTGTAGAAGTGATGGACGCTCACTTACAGAACAACCAGACGGGAGAAGACGACATCCTGGCCAGTCCTGACAGACTTAAAGGTAACACACACACACACACACACACACACACACACACACACACACACACACACACACACACACACACACACACTGCAGAGGAGGAGTGGCCGATCAGTCCAATTACAGCCTTGTTTTTGCATTTTCCTTTTAGGTAAAATGTAGCGTTTACACAGAAACATTTTGACAATGATGTGATGGAAACGGCAGAAACACTGAAAATGATGTAGTTTTTATGTTGGGCCACTAGTGGGTGCTGTTGTTAGTTTTTATAATGAAACTACACACACGCCAGCAGAGAACAACACACTCAAAACATAAAAGATGGCGATTTGACGGGCATTCACATGGACAGACCACCATGTTGGATTATTATTACAGTGACTGTCAGCTTTAAAACTACCAGGCCAGGAGAATACTGACGAGGAGTCACAGCACTCTGGAGGAAAATACTGTTCTTATTGTCCATCTACTCATTCGTGTGCAGAACAGCTATTTTCTACAGCCAAAGTCAAGTCGTGATGCGAGATAATTTCAGGAACATATCAGTTCTTCACAGTAGAATCATCCAGTAGTAACAGAGACACTCCTTCAGTCTTCAGAGAAAGCGTTAAACCGATCAAACCGATGATCCATCACAGTCCAAACCACACGACTATCTGCCCTCTCGTATAAAACCAAGCTGCAGAGCCGCTCCAGCAGACAGAAGAATCACTATTAGATCATTTACTCCTTATCATCCTGTTTAACAGCAGGGCTCCATGAACTGGAGAGAAGGATGACATTCAGAGGTTCTGGGTTCTGCCTGCTCTGACATAGATCTGCACATCTTTAAACGATTTAAACCTCGTGTGTCGAATCTTCAGTGTTTTCTCTTCAGCTTTGCTTTTATTTATTTATAACCTGCTGTGTGTGTGTGTCCCTGTGTGTCCATCAGGGAACCAGATGGACGCCAAAGAGTCGGACATGTCGGACACTCTGAGTCCCAGTAAAGACCGAAGCAGCGACGACACGTCCGGTCAGCTCAAACTCTCTGTTTAAAAAGACGTCTCAATTTAAAAAGAACAAAATACATTTTTAAAAAGTACTCAGTGATTGGTCAAATGTGTGTAGCTTTGTTTTGGCCTCAGCAGCACTTTGAATATCTTATGTGTGTGTTTAACCGAAGTTGTGTGTGTTTCAGATGGAAACATGGACGATCAGGAGCTGAATGAACCGCAGAACAGAGTCGCTCTGCTCAAAGGTGAGAACGGATAAACCAAGCAAACTCCGATCTGTTGGGAGATGCAGTTCTTCAACTCGATCAGCCTGTAGTTACATGAAACAACGATGTGTGTGTGTGTGTGTGTGTGCGCAGCCGAGCTCCACCGGGCCGGTCTGGAGCCTGGAGACACGGAGCAGGTCATCCACCATCTCCACAGGGAGCTGCTGGAGGCCCAGGAGCTAGCCAACACCGGCAAGCAGAAGTGTCTGGAGCTGCAAGGTGCCTGGAGAGACGCCGATCTTCTTCCACAGCACCTTTCCCACAAGTTACTACAACCTGTGTGTTTATGTGTGTGTGTGTGTGTAGCTCTGCTGGAGGAGGAGAGGAAGAACAACTCGCAGCTGAGCGAGGAGTCGACCAAACAGATCCAGTACCTGCAGAGTGAGTACACACACTGTCCGCTCACACACAGTGGACACACGCCCGGAGTGTGACGTTCTCTCTGCCGGTGTGTGTTCAGCTCAGCTCGGGAAGCTGCAGGCCGACATGGAGGCGCTGAGGGAGCAGCGGGAGAGCACCATCTGCAGCACCAGAGAGGAGCTGTACTCCGCCCAGGAGGAGGTACGAGCGGGAAAACAACCTGCAGCCTCCAGAATGGAAAGAAGTTCACTTTGATACAGTATTGAAGATACAATATGAGAAAACACAATTAATGAAGAGATTTCAGTCACAATATTCTTTGAAATTAAGAAATCGTATTGTGGATATAGTATAAATCCCATTGAGTCGTTGCGTCCCTGCTGAATGTTTTCTGCTCTCTTTATGACTTTCTGACTTTCTTGCCCCCATCGAACTGTTCCTGCCGGCAGATCCTCATGCTGCGACACGCCATGGAGGCGGCCACGGCGGAGCGGGAGCGCGAGATCGCCGCCCTGCAGGCGGACCTGGGCGGCGTCCGCTCGGAGCTGGAGCACTGGAGGAGCACGGCCGCCAAGTACGAGGCGGAGATCGGCCGGCTGCAGGAGGCCTTCGCGCAGCAGCAGCAGCAGCACAGCGCCGCCGGACAGCTGCAGGGTGCGGCGCGCCTCTGGGTCACGATGGAAACACGGATTTGGCAGAGTTATTAAAGCCACACGTCTTCCTCTCTCTCTCTCTGTCTCTCTCCCCCTCTCTCTCCCTCTCTTGCTTCTCCCACAGCAGAGTGTGTGACGTTGCAGGAGCGGTGTGTGTGTTTGCAGCAGGACTGTGACAGTCTGAGAGCCGAACGGAAAACTCTGACAGACAAACTGCACCGCCTGGAGGCCGAACTGAGCAGGTACACACGGCCGGACTGGATCGCCTCCAGGAAGTACACCCAGCTGCTGTTACTGCAGCGTTGAAATGCTAAAGTGAAGAAGTAGACAGAAGTAGGTCTGCAAAGCCGAACGTCCTCCGTCATTCTGGAGACTTCGGGGTTTTCTTTGACCCGTGCGAAGCCTTTCGTCAGCAACCTCAGAGCAGGAAACGCCTCCTGGAGCTGAATGTCTTCAGATGTGGAGGGGTTGTGTGTGTGTGTGTGTGTGTGTGACAGCTGACTGCAGCACCGAGTGAACAGAGTGTGTTCTCAGCACTGGAGGGACGCCGTCCAGCTGATTCAGGCAGGGGGGAGGGGGCGGAGCCGACAGGTGACTGACAGGTGACTCTCCGACGTCCCAGCAGGCTCATCGGAGCTCAGCAGGATTTTAACAGCTTTCCAATGACGGGGAGGCGGCGGTGGCAGCAGCAGCAGCACTTCTCATCTGAGACGTCCAGATGCAGCTGCACCTTTTATCAATACTGCTCAATTATTTATTCCCGGCCGGCTTTTTCTGGTTGATGTAGTGAGGGCATCTGAAAACCGACCTGCAGTGGGAATCGAGCTGTTAGCATGAAGCTGTTAGCGTAGCTGTCTGCACATGTGAACTCTGTGAACGTACACACATGTCGCTTGTAAAATGTGGAAGAGACACGCCGGGACGGATTTCACGTAAACAAGTTGATTCATGATTAAATCTTCACGTGTGGAAGGAATTACAACATGTCGAAACCAAACATGCGAGAACAGAACAGAACTCCGAACCACCTGCTGGAATCCAGGATTCCTCCAAACCACAAACACATGTAGGGAACCTCACGTCTGATCCCGCCGTCCGCGCTGCTCTCCCAGCCGATAGAGAGTCGAGTCAGTTTGACCCGGGCCCGCGATGAAGATTAAAACTGATGAAATCCATAACGAAGCTGATCAGGAGTCGGTGAGAGCGAGCAGATGGGGCTCCGGCAGGAACAACAGTAAACAGCGTGTGCTGCTAATAGGCTCGACTCACGAGAGGAACATGTGCAGCTTTTCAACCAAATGGGAAAAAAAAAAATCACAGGCGTTCTGAAAGTAAGCTGCGCTGAATCGATAATTATCTTTAAAACTCCATTTAGGCTCAATTCGTCTTTAATTTGAATGTAACGGCAAGATGTCGTCATGCAGTAGTTATGAGGCCGAGGCACCAGATTTTAAATCAGGAACACTCGGGGTGCAACACTTGGTTTGATTCCATATGTTGAAAAAGAGAATTCCATAAATTCAGATCCGTTAAAACTGCTTTTAAATCATTGATGTCAGGATCTTAAAAGTGAAAAGCAAGTTTTAGAAGGTGGTGAAACGGCGTGTTGCTGGAGCAGCTGTGGGGAGTGTGAAGGAGACGGCGAGCGGACGGCAGCCTCTGGTCAGGAGTGTCGGAGTGAGAAGTTTTAAAAACGAACACCACCGAGTCTCAGTGAGCCCCGATCGCTGCACGGTTCTGGGAAGCTCTGAAGGCGATTCGCTCTTTATTGGAGATGATGCCATGCAGCTGGATGTATTTCAGTGTTAACTGTGTGTGTGCGTGCCTGTGTGTGTGTGTGTGTGTGTGTGTGTGTGTGTGCAGCACCAGGGAGCAGAGCCTGGTCCTCAGCAGCAGTCTGGAGTCTCTGGAGAAGAGGGAGGAGGTTTTGCAGGACAAACTCGGCTCTCTGGAGAATCAACACCTGCAGGACGCCAGCAGGCTGAAGAGCCAGCTGGACCAGGCCCAGGCCCGCACACACACACTGCAGAGAGAGGTACACACACACACACACACACACACACACACACACACACACACACACACACACACACACACACACACACACACGTACGTCCACTGCTGGTTTTTTTTCTTCCACTGTTTTATCATTTCTAAGATCCACCTGTTCTACCGTAATATGAAGGAGAATATCAATGATCAGACTAACGTGTGTGTGTGTGTGTGTGTGTGTGTGTGTGTGTGTGTGTGTGTGTGTGTGCAGTATGAGGACACACAGTGCCAGCTGTCGGACCTCCGTCAGCGCTATGAGAGGACGGAGCAGGAGAAGCTGAACATCCACCAGGAGCTGGAGCAGTGCAGGAGCAGCCTGAAGCTTCTGCAGGACAAAAGCAGCTCGGTGAGTCGTGTGTGTGTTTGGGTGTGTCTGTGTGTGTGCCGCTCCGCCCTCCAGCCGCGCCAAACGTCCGTCACCCCCGGCGAGGCCGGACCCCGCCCCGCCCGGCCCCGGCACGCCGCTGGCTGAAGCTCCACCGCCGCCGGCCGGGTCTGAAGAGCAGCTCTGCTGTCGTGCAGCCGCCTCCTGTCAGCTGTCCTCCACCTGTCTGCTGACGCTGAGCCCAGTCAGCCCACGTCTGTCTCTGGAGCAGAAAATCACCGAGGCTGAGGAGCAACCCCCTCTTCCTCCTCCTCCTCCTCCTCTCCTCCCCCTCTTCCTCCACAGTCATTTAACGACAATCGTTTCTCGTTTCTGAGACTTGAATCCAGAACATTCTCATCACAGCTTTCTTCTCACGGATTTCTCAGTTTTGTCAATGATTCTGATCTTTATTCAGATCTCTTGGTGCTCATGGAGAAGGTGCAAACCACATGTCAGCAGCTCATTGTGTGTGTTCTTTTACAGATTTATACTTTTTAAGTCTTTATTTTTATACATATTTGTTAAATATATTCATTTACTTTTCCATGTAGACCTATTTTAAGACTCAGACTCATAATATCTTTTTTTAATTTTTTTTAATTTTCATTCTTTTAGATTATCTCACACACACACACACACACACACCATGGTGCAGACATGAGAATGTGAAAATAAGAGTGAAGTTATAATGAACTGAAAAAAAATTTCTATCACTTCACTTCTCGTCACTTGGTGTGTGTGTGTGTGTGTGTTTGCGTGTTCGTGCGTGCACACTCATACTGCTGCAGGATTGAAGGAGCGCTGAACAGAGGTGTTGCCTGGAGATGGCCGGCTGTTCTTCCTCTTCTTCTGTGGTGTTTTTTCGTGCTGCGTTGCTTGGTAGAACCGGGCTGTGTAGATCCAACCCTCCTCCTCTTCCTCCTCCTCCTCCTCCTCCTCCTCGCTGCAGCTGCTCCATCCTCCATGTCGGTTTTGGTTGATTTGCTGGCTGATTTCTTCTTGTCCCTCTCCCCCCCTCCCTCCCCCGCCCCCCCCTCCCCCCTCTAGCCATCCATATTGCAGCCTGTCCAAGCCATATTCATGGGCCTTGTCCTGGCTCTGCTCTACTGGTGTTTCGGCCAGTTGTGGTAGAAAGGTACACACTGTCTGTCCGTCTGTCAGTCTCCGCTGCCTCCATCAGAACCGGGACGACGCCGGGGGGGGGCCGAGACGCCGTCCCCGCTCCGCGATGGGTTCAGGGTCGCAGGCTTCAGTGGGAAATCTCAGCGTCGTGATCTGGATTATCTCTGCACACTGGAACAAACTTCTTTTTCCTCTGAAGTTTACGTTTTTATGAGGAAACAAGTCATTGTTTGGGGCCTGTAGATAGTTAAAAACTCTATTTTTCTCCCAAAATGAAGTTACCTGAGAAAAACAGAAGCACTTCCATCATGTACAGTTTTTGATAATTGTACCAACAGTATAGAAATAGAATTTGATTTGGGAAAAAAAAAAACAACCTTTGATGGTTTAAGAAACCCATTTTTTCTTTCATAAAACAATCTGAAGTCAGTGAGAACAGAAGAAGCAGCGCTGTATTAAACTCCGGTTTTCCCGCTCCGGGCTGAGTGGCGGTTTGAACCCTGAACCCTGACCCCTGACCTGCGGGCCGTCTCGTCGCCTCCCGGCGTCTCCTGGAAGAACCAGCGTCCCACCGCTGGCTTCTTGTCCTCCGGTGTGCTGCATGGCCGTCGCTCCTCCGCCTGCTTCTGCTCGCGACGTTTTCCTCCATCCTCACAGCTTCGGCTTGACGGGACTCATCAGCAGGAAGCTTCTCGGGAGAAACCAAGTGAAAATAACAATAAACCCAGGAACGACACCACTGCAAAACAAAGATTCAAACAACAGAAAGATCTGCTAAATGAGACAAAGTAACTAAGGGAATCCAAATGAAGATGAAGAAAGAACAGAGCAAAATGTATAATAGCAATGTATAAATTACAAGGATGGAAATACAAAGTTACCAGACGTGTTGTGAAAAATGTACCAAACAATGTGAAGTGACTGTAAAAACACTCAGAACAGTCAGAAAGAAGTTCAACCACAGACCCATCCTGACCTCGGAGACTAAACAAGATCCAGGAAATGAAGTTTCAAGCAGATAGAAAAAATGACACCAAACAACCTGGAAGGTCAAATGAACAAGACGAAACAGTGATAAGAAACAACTGGAGACTCGGAGCAAAGACAAGGAGACGATAGACAGAATGAAAGAGACGAAACAGGAAGCGCCTGAAGGGATTCTTCTCGTATTACACAAAGTTTTCAGGTGAAAACAAAACTTTCCTGTTGGGTTTCTGTTTACACTGAAAATACAACTTCTCTAAAACGCTCCGACTCCACGGAAATCAGGAGAAACACGGCTTTATCGCGCTCCAGCGAACAGCAGCACCCACTAGTGGCCCAACAGGGAAACTACACCGTTTCTGCTGTTTCTGTGAAAATGAAATCTTTCTGGAACCTGAAGGCTTTTATGAGATCTGTTTCTTTAAAACATTGAATGGAAACTTTTTAGAACTTTTGTATTTCACATATAAAAAATAAAAATTCTGAGCTGTTTCGATAATGTATAAAGCAGTGAGAGGGAAATCTGGGCTCGAAGCAATCCTTTAATTTAATTTAATTTAATGTTGGTTAAAAAAAGGATCAATTTGGGAATAAAGCGGTTAATTTGTAAGAGTTCAGTTTGACAGGAAGTCTTTAATCTGCATGAGCTGTGATATTAAGAAGTTTATCAGAAATAAACACTAATGCAGCAGCATGAGATTAAATAGATCAATAATAATCAGTAATCCATTTGATCTCAGTGAAATGAAAAACCTTCCAACAGCAGCAGGTTCAGCAGTTTGATTTAACAAAATCTTACAGTTCAAGTAGAAAACAAAACGGCTCAAATTAAAGACGAATCGAGTTGATGGTTTCAGTGAAGCTCAGCTTCTAACACTCCTCTTCATCACTCATCTTCCTCGCATGCTCTCTCTCTCTCTCTCTCTCTCTCTCTCTCTCTCTCTCTCTCTCTCTCTCTCTCTCTCTCTGCTTTATTTTCCTCCCTCGTTTCTCTGTTTTTCTTTCTTTTTTGTGGATGAATGTGATTTTTGATTTCTTCCCCTCCAGCCTGCGGTGTGTCCCTCCATCCCATCATCCTCTCTCCTCTCTCTTCTCAGGTTTTCATCCTCTTTTTGTTCTTCCAGCTGCTGCAGCTTGCTGCTGTCTGGAGCATCTCGTCCATCCTGTTCGTCTTGCGTTGCGTTCGCTGCCCGTTCGTTTGCCGGAGAACATTTGAAAGCTGCTCTGTGACTTTTTCTTCTTTTCCTTTTTCTTTTGGTCTGGATCGGGTCATCTCCTCGACCTCTTTCACGTTTCTTCCGCCTGCTTCAGTCCCAAAACGTCACGTTTCCCGGTTTATCTCTGTGTTTCGAGGCTCCATCGCCGTCGATTTGCCGTTTAAACCGGTGAAACCTCGTGTTTTTGGGGCTGAACAGACTCTTTAAATCTCCTCTTGATCTCTCCTCTCTGTGTTGGTCCGGTTTGAGTCTCCACAGTTCTCACCCCCCTCCCCCCCCCCCTCTTCTCTCCCCCCTCGCAGGGCGGTTGGGGCCCCTGGGTGCCGGTCATCGCCGTGATGGTCGCCGTGACGGCCGCCGTCCTCTACCCGAACCTCTCCAAGAGCAGCTCCACCTGAGGACGGACACACACACATACACACACACACACCCCCAACACACACACACACACACACAGCGCTGTGAGGAGAGCATCACTGCTTTACTTGTATAAAGTGTAATTGTACATAATTGTAGAGGGATTATAAAGGTTGTGGTTTCTACTCAGAAGCTTCTGGCTTTATTTTGATTCTTTTGTTTGTTTGCGTTGGCGGCTCTCGGCTGCGGTGGGGCTCATGTCGGTTTTATTTTGTCTCTCTGCTGATTTCTGGGTAACAAAAACGCTCTCCTCTGGAGCCGAGCCCTCTATCTCTCTCTCGCACACACACACACACACACACACACTCACACACACACACTCACACACAGAGGTGACATTCTCCAGCAGCCTCGAATCAAACGCCAAACAGACTTTTCCACAACAGAGAGCAACGAGATAGAAAACCTTGCGGTGCGTTCGGGGCTGCTGGGAAACGCCGGCGACGAGGTGGTTCAGAGGCTCGGCTTGGGGTTTTTTTTTTTTTTTCCTTTCTTTTGTTTTCGGGTTTGAGGGTTAAAACTTGAAGCCAAATTATCAAAATGAAAAACGATTAATTTTTATGTTCTGGAGTTTTCGCACAGAAAAACGGGGTCAAAGTGCCTCTGATGGAACTAACAGACACCACAGTTTGTGTAGGTGTGCACACACACTTTACCTGAGAGACACACACGCACACACACACAGGGTTTTTGATGTGATCGGAGGCCTGGAGGTGTTACACTTCCTTTAGCATGTAGCCAACGTAGCAGTCCTTTAAAATCTGGGGGAAAATGAGTTTATTTCATGATTTCATCTCCGTGGGGTCAAACACTGTTTAACCACCTTTCAAGTGTTTGATGATAAAAATGGTGGAACGCCTTCATTTAAACACGTCATGGCATTGTGTTTTATTCGCAAGGTTAAAGAGAAACTCAAACCTGGAAACCTTCAAATATCCAACGCTAAAAATTTCTGTGAGTCTAAAAATCTCAAAAGCTTCTTGAGCGTTTTTGTCCCTCCGAGCCTCCGTTCAGACGGGAAGCCACGACGATGCTTCGCCAGGTTTTCAGTCTGGAAACAGGAAGTATGTTCCCGTGAGCCTGACGTGAAGACGTGCAGAGTTTTAGCCTTCTGAGCTGGAATTTGTTCCACGTGTCAAATGACTCACTGCACCCCCTGGTGGCACAGAGTGGTTTTACACCACAGGACCAGCGAGCTCATTAGCATTTAGATTTCTCTAACTTTCAGATAAAAATCCAGCTGAAAATACTGAACTTTTCACTGTATTATGAAAAAAATTGAAGTAGAAAATTCACCAAGAGTAAAATAATTCTTATCCATAGATGTTTGTAATCCTCCAGGCCTCCGTACAGATGGTGTGTGAACTTATTTAAGTGGTGTGTGTATGTGTGTGTTTCCAGTCTGACTCTTTGTCATCGTTTGTGTACTCTGTCTTGTCTCCGTGTTTAAAGAGTAAAAATTTAAAAAAAAAGTGTAAAAAGAAGTGCAGTAAAATAAAGCGAACAAATACTCGGATGTTTAAAAACACTACAGTACAGAGAGAATTGTAAAATAAGAAGATATTGAATGACGTGCTACTAGACTTATTTTGTTAAAACTGTTTAGAGATATGAGGGAGAGCTGTTGTAGCCCACATGGTGATGAGGATGTACTGAATATGCAGAGCGACGTTTGGATTAAAGTTGTAGCAAGCTGACCCACCAAACCTGTGCCAGCCTCTTTCTTCTCACACACACACACACACACACACACACACACACACACACACACACACACACCACGCACACACTGAGATATTTAGTGTCTTGTTTTCACGACAACTTTACAAGTGGAAGAGCATAATGCTTTTGTTTTCTCACACTTTCAGAACAATTCAGATAAAGAGTTTCTATTGTTTCCAATCGTTAACCACAGATATAAAATTACAATAAAGGATGTGGAGCATTCTGATAAAAAAAAGTCTGATCTGTAGATCACTTTTAAAGTTGGATTCTGATTAGAAGTCTCTTGAACATGTGATTGGGAAACAGACTAAACACTTTCCACTTTGGTACTGAAATGGAGAAAAACGGGTGGTTTGTAATTTTTTTTTTTTTTTTTGAAGATTTTTGTAGTTACTGATGCTTGAGGACAGAATGAACAGACAAATCTTTAACTACATGATTCATACATACTTCAGACATGAACTTGGAGTATTTTCCCCCACTGAGTCACAGGGTGACGTTAAAAATCAGACCATGAAGCACAGGCCTCAACCTGAGTGTGTGTGTGTAACAATCATGCAGCTGTCGTATCATGTTAACTTCGTAAAGACGTTGAAATATGAGAAATCTCAGGGAAATTTGTGTTTAGATTTAACAAGGAAATTTTTAGGAAAAAGAAAAGTTTGTAAACGGTACTTTCATCAGAGAGCCATGGAGAGGAGTCAGTACTGTGGTCTGTGGACAATAATCAGATGATACAGTCATGTTCAAATTGGTGAACATCTGCAGTCTAAGAGTTTTTGGATTCTTATGTTTAAGGAAAAAATTCAAAATATACAAATGTTGATGGATTTACGTTTATTACCACTTATGTCAATAGACATCAGAATGCAAAGTAAAAAAAAAGTATATAACGAAAACAAAATGTGAACATTTGAAAATGCAAAATACAAATATGTTGATAAAATTACATGTATTACCGCTTATATCAATAGACATCAGAAAGCAAAGTAAAAAAGTATATAAAGAAAACAAAATGTGAACATTTGAAGATGAAGGCGAGGAAGTAAAATTTATTTACTTAATCATTTACTTTTTAATCTCCATATAGTAGTGGAAGCTGCGCTGTCCGAGCTGCTCGTGAAGGCGGCAGCGCGCCGGAAGCTGCGCAGTCCGAGCCGCTCCTGAACGCAGCAGAGTCTTCAAGTGTCCGTGACTTTGTGGGAAAGTTCAGAACGAGCTGCGGCAGCTCCGAGGAAGCACTGCGGGAGGACCGAGCGCGACCAGCGGACCCTCCACCGAGGCACAGCACACACTCACACACACCCCGAGACACGCGCACACCCCCCCCAGGGGAAGAACCGTGAAAGATGCCGGTCACAGACAGGGACCTGGCCGACGACGCTCCGTGGAAGAAGATCCAGCAGAACACCTTCACGCGCTGGACCAACGAGCACCTGAAGTGCGTCAACAAGCGGATCGCGGACCTGCAATGGGACATGGGCGACGGCCTGCGGCTCATCGCCCTCCTGGAGGTCCTGAGCCAGAAGAAGATGTACAGAAAGTACCACGCCAGGCCCAACTTCAGGCAGATGAAGCTGGAGAACGTGTCGGTGGCGCTGGAGTTCCTGGAGAAGGAGAACATCAAGCTGGTGTCCATCGGTGAGTCCATTCATTCAGCCTCTCCTCCGTGTCTGCTAAAAAAAAAAAAATCCATATTCAGGTTTTTAAAACCCCAGACATTCTAAACTTAACGGCGCTGCTCATAAAACCTCCTACGGAAGTTTTCGCAATTTTTTTTTTCAAACAATTACTCAAACTTCTCCGACGCCCTCATCCGGAACTCCCTTGAGAAACTGTGTAATTTAACATCCTTTCACTTCTCCATGCAATAATAAATATCTCACCTCAAATTATCGATCAGTTTCTGCTGAAAACACACCCACTCTTTAAATCGGCTGACATAGATTCGACAAATTAAATAACTTCTTATGCGTAATCTTAGGTTTTTCTGGCTGACCGTAAGCGTAACAGGTGAGCTTCATGGGGATAAACACTTCAAAAAGTAATTTACTGTTTTTTTTTCGTGTTTTTTCTGTCTTGTGTTCAATTAATGTAAAAAACAAAGTTTGTAGACAAAGCATCTTAAATCTTTCTGAAACTTTTAGTTCTATTTTTGTTTTCTTGTTGCCTCTTGTTTAAATGAGCACGTTTTATGAACTTATTTCATTTTTTACTGCTTAAATTGGTATTTTAGGGATTGAACCCTCTTTAGTTTGAGAGCGTCGAGTGCGTCTTCGCCATTTAGTAACGCTGCGAATTGTGATATATTGTTGTTTATATTGTCTGTCTTTTACAGTTTTTAATGATTGATTCAGAATGACACGAGAAGATATGCATCTTCTCATCGGCGCGTGATTTATTAATTTTTTTAAGAAAGTCTGAGATATTGGGAGGAATCTAATCCATCGGTGTTTCGTGACTACTGAATGAACAGACGGTGTTGATCACCGAGTAAATCTGCTGATTTGTGGATGGAGTCTGGTGCGGGGAGGACACACCTGTTTCGTGAGCTTTAACAGACAGATGATGGTTCCTGTCGGAAGGTGTGTTTCCTCATGAGGTCGAACGTGTGTGTAGGTGTGTGTGTGTGTAGGTGTGTGTGTGTAGGTCTGACTCAGTCCTGACGAGGATCCACAGGTGACTCACCTGTCTGAATCAGCTGTGATGGGATTTATCACCTGGTGACTAAAAAGTTAGTATCATGAAGAAGATAAATGTTTCAAAATCGAATTAAACCTTAAAAACTGCAAAATTTTATTTAATCATGGACCATACTTAAATCCAAATCATAGTCATATGTGAAGTGATAATTTATCATACCTAAAATAAAGACAACTGAGCCTCGTATTAAGTTATTTCTGCAAAACCTTCATGTGAGAAATAAAACTACTGCTGTGAAGAAGTTTACACCAACTGAAGCCTTCCCAGTATTTTTTCTTTTCTCATGAGATAATAGTTGAAACAATTCCAGTTTTTAAAGTAATTGAGAGATGAATTGACTGTTTTCAGGCTGTTTTACCGTAAACCACAGTAAGAGAAATTGGCATATTTTCAGATTTTAATCAGAGTAAATTTACTGCTGAAACATTTAATGATTTGACTTGAATAAAATGCAGGAAGTTACAGAAGTAACACACCAGCAAGACAACCTAAATGAGATTATAAAGGATTATGAATAAGATGTGCAGATTGTGTAGAATCCAAACTGCTTAAACTGTTTTTATTTGTGGTTTTGTAGCTTCATGTAAAAACTGAATCAGTGCCGCTGGGGTTTGGGCTGTTGGTCCAGATCCAGAGTGTTTACACAGGTAGCAGCAGGCTGTCAGATACCTCGCCTCCGGAGGAGGAGGAGGAGGAAAGATGTTTACTGCTGGCAGACAAAGTGATATGTTAATATTTGGCCGTGGCCCCCTTGCGACCCCCCCTTATGGCCCCCCCTACTCTTTGTGTGGAGGGTTTCCTCTTTACACATATCTCAGGCTCCTGCGGTGTGTTCAGGGTCCTCTGGGAAATCATCCCTCACTGTGCTTTAATTGAAGCCCTGTTGACAACAATTAAGGGAAAAAAAAAAGAATATTCATCTTTGTTTCAGGAAAGTTTCACGTTTACACGGAAACACTGAACAAGATTTAGCTTTCATGTTGGCCGCTGAGCACCGTCGTCGTGGAAACAGAAGCACAAAACGCAACACAAGTTTTAATTTTTCACTCAATTTTCTCTTTTGCTGCTCACGTCATTCAGGAACAAGCTTTGAATCAAAGGTTTTCAGCCTGATCACTTCACTGACACCTGTGCCAATCAGGAAGGGAGAAGTTCTAACTTCTTGTTTGTAACGTCAATATTATTTTTGTTTCATCAATTTAAAAAAAAAAAAAAAAAAACCTTGCCGGTTGCGGGGTGTGTCTAGTCTCCAACTGTCACCCAGGGTTTTCCACTGAAGCTTATTTTCTGGTTCAACAGTTTATAAACGGACCGAATCTATGGTGCGTTCACAGTCGGCTGGGACGTTTTGCTGCTTCATCTTCTCGCCGGCCGGTTAAACTCCACAGAAAAGTTTAGTTTACTGTGTGATCAGCTTGACAAACACCCAGGGAGTGAATCTGACACAGAACAGTCAAATGATGGTCACGGATTAAACTTTCTGACAGTTTTGCCACGATTCTTTTGGCGTTTGTCCACGTTGTCAGTGAAAATAAAAGAAGTTTGATTAACGACTGTGAGATTGTGAAACTGTGTTATAAGCAGGGTGTTGGCCACGGACTGCTGCAGGCGTGTGTGTTGCATCATGGTTCTGTGTGTGGAGCCTCTGCAGGGTTCTGCTCTCTTCAGTTTGCACCTCGGCAGGTTTCCTCAGCAGAAAGATCGACTCTGGCCGTCGTGACGATTGACTTGTCTTCTTTCTGCTCCCTTTCATTCTTGTTTGGTGACTGTCTGTATTTACATGAAACCTTTTTATTTTTACAACTGAATGAAATAAAATAAACAAAACAAAAACGATGTATTGGGAGCTGAAACGTTGTCGGCAGCTGCTGCGTGAGGACTGCAGGAATTAGACACACCCCGGCTGCAGGTTTCCACATAAACCCTGCAGCGACTGCGCTGACCTGCAGACTCTGAAACGGCCTTTGGTAGCATCCCGGATCCGTGCGGACGAGCTTCTTGAAGCCTGGGCAGCTTCAGAGTTGAGTGAATGTTATCAGCTGAGGATTACAGCGGCTCTGGGTGAACGATGTCGGATGAATCTGTGCACGTTTAACCAGAGACTACACACTCTCCTTATAATTTGAATCAGAGACGTGAACACGTGTGCTTTGCCTGCGGCAGCGCAGAAGTGGACGCTGCCGATTTAACCTCTGGAAGCAATCACTGACGATACGTTGGTTTAATTTCCTTCCTGATGTAGTGAAATATTTCAGCAGCTATTAGACACGTCCCCTCCAGACCCGCTGGCAGCGTCGTCCCTGTTTCTTCATATTCGCTGCGTCTCGTCCGCCTGGTTCAGCTTTCATGCACATGCCGGGTTATTGAAAGCACCCGGCCCTGCGCTGCAGGCTGAAGTAATGGTTGCTGCATGTTTTCTCAATAACACAGCAAATTGTTGCCTCACTGCTGTTTAGTCTGCGATCACTTTTATTTGTTTCTGCCTCGGAAACGTCACGTCTGTCACCATTACACACACAATGGCTCCTTCCCAAAGATGTTCTGCATCCTTTTTACTTTTTTTTTTTCCCCCAAAAAATGTTTCAGATCTTAGACAATATGAACAATCTGGAGGCTTAAATATGGAGTATAGATGAGGCTTGATGGTGATAAATGGATACTTCTGTCGGTATAGACAAGAAACTAGAGGTTAAAAGTAGTACTTTTCCTTTTAAAGAAACTCGGTGCATCCTGGAAAATAATAACAGAAAACCTCCACATGCACAGAAACGGCACAATATAGTAATGTACAGTCCTTCAAAGAGTCAGTTTTGGTCTCGTCGGGACCCTCGGCGTCTGTCTGGGAGGAAAGTTCTCCCCGTATGCAGACGATGTTGTGGTAATCAGACGTCGGTGCCGTTGTGCTGTCTGAGCTCGAACCGTTTTTGACCTCGTATCTCCAATCTCCTCACTCCAGAGGCATGTGGTTCTCTTAGGGATCTGAGAATCTGGAGTTCGCCGTGTTTGTTTTTGGTGTCTGTATTTTGCAGTGACTCTCCGATCGTCTCTGAACGGAGCCGGATCGAATCTTCTGCTCCTGATGTTGCAGCTTCCAGTTCAAGCCTGCGTTGTTTCTGCTGTGCGGATGTTTAAAGTCACCTTGTTAGACTTTGTGCAGATGTCCATGTTGCACTGACACATGCACGGTCTGGACACGCAGCTGCAATCACAGCTCGGTGACTTGGAGTTTAGTCTGCCGTGGATCCGCTGTTTGTTTGCTCAGAAGGTGATCTCAGCTCCTCTGTCGCTGACGGAGTGAGAGGAACCAGGTGAGAACGCAGAGAACAGGCCCGACGGGCTCCGCGGCTTCCAGCTCCGGCTTCCATCTGACCTGGTTTTGTTTTCGGTGAGACGTTCGCCGCCTGCAGGACACTTTATTTTTTCACTGATCGGCTCATAAACTGACAGTTTTTAAACCAAAGTGACAGAAGACGCACGCTGTGCGACCTGCAGCGATGCGTTCAGCTGAGAGGAAGTGGGCGTGTCCTTGGAGCGTGCTTTTTAGACCTGTGAGCATTAAAAGAAAATCACTTGCACTGGCACCCAGAATAGAGCATCTTCTCCCAGTAACGTAGAGATATCAGATATAGATCTTGTTTTAAATCAAGTCATTCTTACTATTTCAGTGAATAGTAACAAGTCCCTGCATGTTCCCCACCAGCTTCTCCTGTCGGTTCTTTCAGTATAAAATACTGATTACTGGACTTTTATCAAACTGCTGTGGCTCCAGTTTGGAATGTTTGGTTCTTTAGCTTTCGTTTTCCTCCTCCGGGTGCACGCACGCACGCACGCACGCACGCACGCACGCACGCACGCACGCACGCACGCACGCACGCACGCACGCACGCACGCAGCTCCTGATTTTCTCGTGACTGCAGATCGTTTTACTCGTTCTGTGACACATTAACCAGAAACCTTCCGTCCAGACTTCAGACCACACTGCAAACACACTGTGCTCTCATGCACACACACACACACACACACACACACACACACACTCTATCGGGGTCTGCTCAGTAACATCATGCGTTCCCAGGTCTGACGGTGAAGTGTGGAACCCAGACCTAAACCACACTTTAACCCTTCGGTTCTTGTGAAACGCGGCGCCGTCCTGCAGAGTGAGACCACTCCTTCTCCACTCACTCTCTCTCTCTCCTGCCCGTTGCCATGGCGACTCATGTCAACAACAGTCTTGGTCCAGTTTCACAGCTTATCTGTTGTCAGGTTTCAGCATGACTGTTGTCACTTTCGGTTCATTCTTTGTGTCTCAGGTGTTTTTTGTTTTTAATCTTTCATGATGAGATCAGATTTGTGATTCGTTTTGTTTTTTCGTTACTGATCAGGTGAAAAGGCGTTTAATGTCATCGGCCACTTCCTGCCTGTTAGCAGCTGTCCAGGACTGCTCCAGGACTTCATCTGTTCAGCGTCTTAAACTCACTCCTGGAGGAACAGAAGGTCCAGATTGAGGAGCTGCTGGTTTAAAAAAAAAAAGAAAAAAAAAAAGACTTTCTTGGCTCAGGAAGAGAGACTCGGTCTGGCTTTGCTTAAAATGAGCTCACATCTATTGAGTGATCAATATCATCATGTATTGACTCTGTGGTTCTGAAGACGTGAGCCTTGTTCTGAGTGTGTGTTGGTGTGAAGGAGCGTCTCTCCGTTCCTCGAGGAGCCTCGGTTTCACTTCAGGTCACATACTTGTGCGCTGATCTTGTTTGAAGGCTTTCTTTGGCGCCCGCCGCCTCGTTCTGCTCCAGCTTGCTTCTTTCTCGGCGGCTGGCAGCGTGTAGCTGTGGTTTCCGAACTTGAGGACGAGCCCCGGAGGTTTTCCAGTCTTTAAAGTCGTCTTTTGCTCTTCCAGTGGTTTGTTTTAGACAAGTTCTCACCGGCGAGGAAACGGCCGTACTGCCGTGTTTCTGCAGAACCAGTGGCGTCGCAGACATGCTGGAATCTGAGGTCGGAGCTCTGAGGCGTTTCAGCTGATTCCAGTTCGTACGTCGGCGCCACGCCTCCTGTCCTCGGGAGAACTTGAGGGTGAATCCAGCCGCTTGGTCGTGCTGAACAGTTTGAGTCACCTGAAGGTCGCTCGCCTCCAGCATTTCAGACGGAGACCTCACAATGGACGCCGAGACAAAGGCGTGGGCCGAGACGCGATAACAAAACCGTCTCAAGGTCGGCGGGCGCGGGGCGCATTCCACCTGTTGTCACGGTGACCTGTGTAAACACAGCCGCCGATTGGCTGGAGGCCAGCGAGGGGGAGGGGGTGAACAGGAAGTGTCGCATAACTCGCAAGGATCCGGAGTGGCTCCTGTGGTGCGTTCAGGTCCTGCTGGCAGCGCAGGATGTTTGATTATCCGGTGCTGCTTTAGGTGAACAGAGGTTTTGATCCCGATCTGGAAAAAACTGAGGAAAGATTTTTCATAAACCAGGGTAAAAATTCCATGAAATATAAAACCTGAGGCAGGATCTGTGTTACAGATATAAGATTTGGGTTATTGTGACCATCTTGATTGGAGACTTCTCCCAGAAGCATTTATAATTCCCAATTGACTGAAGGGAATTGATTTTAACTGCATTCTATCATTTTTGCTCTCGAATCAAAACAAAGTCGAAGAGCCGTGTGAAAATGATGGAACTGACATGAATGGGAGTGTCTGTTTCTGTTAATGTTCTCAACACTGGAGACTTCCTGTTCAGTTTCTGAAGGAACAGGATACAGTAGAATTTGATTCTTTGTGAAATTAGATGATTTAGAAAGCTGTTGCTGAACCTTTTTGCAGGTTCATGTTTTAGCTGACGGCTGATGCGGAGACTCGACAGACGCTGCTTTCTGACAAAGCTACAGTGAATCTGCACGTTTCACACTTTATAGCCAAAGAGTGAACAAGGCAAAAGGTTCAACAGGACAAGAGGAAGTGCAGAGCTGGTGACTCGTCTTCATTTCCTCTGGAATCTGGAGCTGAGGAGCTTCGTCTGTCTGTGTTTGACTTGGACCTGCTCCTCCAGTCCGACACAAAGCCGTCTGCTGCTCGGCTGTTTGGGCTCCTCCGTCGCCTCTTTTACCTCCTGGACGAAAAGAAAACATCACTCCTGCGTCACATTTCCCACGGCAGTTAAAGGACTCTTCAGCCGAGCTGCAGCCGCCCGGAGTCTCATCCTCGGCCTCCAGAGGCCAGGTCAGGGTTCATCACATCGTCAGTCAGAAATCCACTTTTTTCCCCCGATGAAAGTGGGGCCATAACGTGAGCCGTCGCTTTCGGGAAACACTGGTTGTCGTGTTTGAAGTGCGACTCGTCTCACTCAGGTGCGACCGATCTGAACCTTCCAGAAACGGAAGCTTCCTGAAGATGTTCTGTGGGGCAGTGAAGGTCTCACACAGCCCCGGCGTGGCGGTGGTAATGCGAGCCCTCTCAGGATATAGGTTTACACACCTCCTCTCAGCACAGAAAGCTGCTTTTGTTGGCGAAACGCAGCAGCATTTTTTTCTTTTTTTTTGGTGGGTTTTTCCAGTCTGAAGCTTTAAAGGCACAAACACCACCTGAAGTCCACTTTTAAGAGACATTTTGAATGTTTTATTGGTGAAACTTTGACATTTATGAGCTGAAAATGGTAATTAAATGATATTCAGGCTCGTTTCTGGGGTTTTCTCTGTGGCAGATGCCACTGTTTTTGGCTCTTTCTCGTTGCTTTGCTTTCATTTTACAGATTGATTTTCCTTCCCAGAATTCTGCAAACGGCTGAATTAAAACTGAGCTCAGTCTGAAGGAGGACTCTGCAATTCAACCTGTTTGGTTCACATTTCTGTGGCCATCATGGCTCAGAGTCGCAGTCATTCAGCTCTGGAGGGTTTTTTGTGGTTAAAATGACAGAACAGACCTGCAGACGGTGGGAATCGATCCCTGATGCTCACATGAACTCTGATCGGATCGTAAACGACCACGTGACCTCCTCTCATACAGCGTTGTCTCGTTGGGCCGATCTGAGGAGTTGCAGAGCTGCTGTCTCTCTGTGACGTTACCTCCTCAGCTTGTCTTTATTCACTTCTGAGTTCAGCACTCGACACTGCAGCCTTTCTCTCTCTTTCATGCACATGCTTTCCGTTTTGATCAGTCGGATCACATGAGGCGTGCTGGGTGGAAATCAACATGCAGAACAGACATTAAACAAAATTATTCTGCATTCCACCACTAGTGGAACGATCTGCAGATGAAACGGTTCGCTGCACAGTTGTAGAAGTGGCGTATTAAACGGAAGAGGTAGATCGGCGGCGTGTGAAACTGGACGGCTGAGCCTGGAGGGTTTTCCCCGCCGTCGTCTCGTCTGTTCACAGCTCATAATTACTCTTCATGACGCCTCGTGGTCACAATGCAGGTGTTACCGTGATCTGATAGAGCTGTGTGTCATGTTATTAGACTCTGCATACACACACACACACTCTGTTGTCTGTGATGCAACAGATGTGTCATTTGGGACATTTGCTAAATATTTGTTTGGTGACAACGAGACGGGAAAATGATGGAGACGGTCCAGGCTGGGACACAGTGTGTGAGGGGGGGGGGGGGGGGGGGGGGGGGGGTGGTGTTTCGGGGGTGCCTCAGAGTGTGTGTGTGTGTGTGTGTGTGTGTGTGATGAGCTGGTTTTAGGTTTCTGGTCAGAGAGGTGATCTATCACATGTCCTCACAGTCATGTCTGTGTGTGTTTTTGTGTGTGTGCGTGGTTGTGGTGGTTTGTGGAGGATTGTTTGGAGCTGTGTGTGTATTTGTGTGTGCGCGTGGTTGCGGTGGTTTGTGGAGGATGGTGTGTGTGTGATTGGTGATCATCACAGCGGTGAACCTCCTGCAGCCTGGCACTGCTACAAACATCTCAAACACTCCTTCATCCTCCTCTCCTCTCGTCTGTTTTAATCTTTTCCAGATTCTGCGTTTCCTGTTTTAATTCCTCCGTTTTTCTATAAAAGCACATTTTGTCCTCGGTTTCTCGTCTCGCGGTCTCAGAATTAAACACTGCGAGTTCTCCATTGTTCCAGCTGAAGCCTTTGAGTCCTGCTGATGACGAGTGTGTGACTGCTGGTATTTCAGGTCCACATCGTGGAGTGTTTTCATCCGTTAAGTCATCTGAAAGGGTTCTTGTCAACATTTTGAAAAATGCCGTGGTTGTTGGCAGAGCTGTCGCAGGATTTATTTACCTCGAAGTGCATCTTCAGAGGTCGTGGTCATGGAAGTGGCCGCAGTGTAGAGAGCAGCCACATCTGGGCGCAGACTGAAGCGATCCACAAAACACAGGTTACTTCAGTTACAAGTTGAATTCTGCTCCTCGCATCTGTAAGAAAGCAACTTCTGAGATTGAGAATGTCGAAAATATGAAAGCTACAACGAAATACGTTTTCAGCCAAACAGCACAGCCTACAGCTCTCCTCTTCATGTCTCCAGAAAAGCCGTCAACTTTTATGATTAAAGGTCGTTTATACAACATTTCAGTGAAAATACTGGACTTTACTTGACAACTGAGGGAACTGTACTGTGCAGACTGGAAACTTTTCCTGAATAAAAATACAGAAAGTTTTCATTTGAAATATTTTCATGCAAACAAGATCTTAAAACAGAAATAACCATCAAGTAGCAACTATCTAAAGGAGAAGCAGCTGCTGGCCTTGAGATTCAGACGTTTCATTCAACGTTTCAGATTTCACCAAACTGATTCACCTCAGGATTTGCTTTTGTTTTGCTCAGCTTTTCTTTTTCTTTTTTACAGGCCACTTAACATAACAGAAAATAAAAGCCCCAAATCTTCACTTTTGTTTTTATAGTCTCTAAAAATAAAAACCACTAACGGCCTTCTAACTGGTGTCAAACTGACCTAATTCATCTGGGAAAATTCAGCAGAAGAAGTGGCGCTCTCCCATTTCCACTGAACTGTTTCCTTCAGTTATTCATTCATGTGGTTGTTGTAAACCTGACGGTGTTTCTAAATATAGTCGCGGTGTGAGAGTTTGAATGGGCGGGTTTCTGTTGCTCTCAGTGTTTCTCATTAATAAGTCGTCTCTGGTTCGCTCTCGCACTGCATGCTGGTTCTGGTTGTGATGATGCCAGAGCCTGAGAACCGGTCATATTGTGTGTGTGTGTGTGCCTGTGTGTGAACACGTCATGCCAGATGTTGGTGTGTTAATAACAGGGCAGCCGGCTGAGTGGATTCAGTTTTCCTGGCTCGTCTCGCGGTTCTGCCGGCGGTCCGGCTCTCTGTCGAGGCTCCAGGCCGATGGCGGATCTGGAGCGTCTCTCTAACGGTCCTGAGCCGTCCGGATGGTTTCCCCCGCTCCGTGGAGGCTCCGCCCACTTCCCCTGCTGGAGTCGGTCCGGGAGATCCCGAGCGGTGACGAGCTGGGTGTCGGCCCCGGGGCCCTGCCGACTCACCGTCGGAGGCCGTTCAGTCTTTCATCTGCCCGCCGCCGTGTGTTCAGCCCTCCAGATTACAGACTGTGAATAACACAGACTCACGTATCATTACTCAAATCAGTGACATTAAAGCCCCCCCCCCCCAGTCTGTAATCTGGGTTGTTCTCCGGCGGGTTCGCCTCACCGCCCTCGGAGCAACGTGACTCATGAGTCTTATTAAGCGGCGCCGTCATTCCGCCGCTCATCGGGCCCTGATGTCAGCGCTTCACATCCAGCGTGTTTTCAGAGTGGATCCGTCACGTTCGGAGTTCAGTGCGACCCTGAGGCCAGTGGAACCACACATGGCGTCCCCGTGGCCGAGTCGCCGCTTTTCCTCAGGATCACTTTCTCCTGACGGAGCGGCGCCGACATTTTTACCTCCATCACTCCAGCTGTGGGGGGATTCCTAACTGAATGGCTCCTATGTACAAAAACTTAGGCATCACGATGCTAACGCTCATCGGGGAGTTAGTGTAGCGATGCTAAACCGATGCTGACTGTTTTCAGAAACCTGTTTTCACCTGTTTACATGCAGATTGAGTCGTTAACGTTCCACCTTGGGGCCATTTTCAAGAAGTTCTCTGTGGTCTAAACTGTTGCACAGCCAGGCTAGCTTGAGCAACACCTGCATGGATAAAGTAAGACAGAAATATGAGTTAAGTTCCATGTTTTGGTGAATCGGACCAGAGGATGAACAGCAGCAACAACACAGCTCATCAGAGTTGTTTCAGCGGTTTTGACACGGCAACAATTTTGTGTTTTTCATATAAACTTTGTCGCATGACTTAAGGAAAAAAGTCTTTCACACTACGTTGTGATAATTTAGCACATTTTTCCTTGAAGTCTATCATAACACGAGGGATTCTTCTGAATGTAAACGATCTGGGAGAACAACCGTCTTCACTCCGTTTGGATTCTGCTGTGAACAAGTTTAGCTTCCGTTTCCTGAGCCAAAACACCAAAAACCCCGATGAGAACATGAAGTGACCCGTTTTAGCTCTGCCAGTGGATTCTCAGGTTTGGCTTCAGAAATGCACTTTGAGGGAAGAAGTTTTTATAGTAACTTGTTTCTGAGCCTGCCTGTTCTGGAGCAGAGCCAGAGGACGAACGGACTGCGTGAAATATTGAGTTTGACTTTGTTGATGTCGGTTTGGACTGTGACTAAACTCTGCTGATTGTGTTTGCTGTTTGTTTCTCTGTAAGAATGATGTCATGGGCTCGTGTGTGTGTGTGAGGTGTGTTTCTCTTCGTGTGTGTGGAGTGAAACCTGTTAATAACTGACATGACATCAGTCTGAGGAGGATTTCTGCTCAGTCCTCCTGTTTATGGTTATTTCAGCTCTTTTGTTCCTCTGTCACCATCCTGTGGTCCGGGTGGGGGTTGGGGGTGTCGGGGGGTCTGACATCACCGCTGAGGAATGTGTGTGTGTGTGTGTGTGTCCATAGGTCTCACACTCGCACGGTAGATCCACATCCTGTTCAGCAGTGCAGGTTACCTTCTGTTTCTTCTTCTTTTTAAAGGTCTTTTTCACGTAACTTTCAATTTTACATCTTTCATTTTTCCATTGAGTGAATGAAGCATGAATCTCGTCCTGTAATCATCACAACAGTGTTTATAAAGCTCTGTTTTTTGCATGCGTGTGTGTGGTTTCATTCCAGAAGCAAGCAGCGCCCACTATTGGCCGGAGGTGGAAACTGCAGGGATTAGTGTTTCTGCCACTGCCGTCTAAACGGGGCCTCAGCGTTCAAACCCCCGCGGGGGTCTACGTCAGTGCTGAGCGTGTGTGTCGGGGGGGCGTGGTCGGCTGCATGCTGCCTGACATCATGGTGACGGCGATCCGCCCCGGGCTTCAACTGTTCTGCACCGTCTGTCGGTAAATTGAGGGGTAGGAAGACGAACATGTGCATCGTGGAGGAACAGCTGTTTCAGGTCGGCACGGCACGCCGTGCCTCGGAGGCCCGAACTTGTACATTACATTAAAAAAAAAGTGATTCAGAACAAAGTGGGTGACGAAACATGAGTTTCCTGACTGAGCGGGATCAGCTGCAGGCCGCCAGGCTGCCTCCAGTATCTCCTCCATGAAGGAAGCTCTGAGATGAGTCGACTGTCTGCACAAAGTGTGATTTTCCTGGATGTTTATTAGTGAACTGCTGCATCTTTTATTGGGAAGCAGCTGCTCCACTCCCAGGTGGAGCTGGTGGCTGGAGTGTGATCGCAGCATGAGGGCTTCACTCTGTGTTCCAGTCCCGGCGGTAGAACAGAGTTCTGGCCCATAAAGCTGCTTTTATGCTGAAATCAAAACATCGTAGGTGGTTTGATTCATTCAGCCCTGCTTTCTGTTTCCACGACGACCGGTGCGGGATGTCTTTACGTTTTAGCCCGTTTTCTATTGACTATCTGAACATGTTAATGTTTTTTTCTGCAGCTTCAAGTTGTTTTTATTGCCCTTTCTTTTTGTTTTAATTTCCAAAATCTTGTCTTCTAATGGAGACATGATGCACATCCAAATAAGTGGTTGAAGAGTCCTGCCGGAGTCCCTCAGGGCTCTTACCTGGGCCTCATCTTATTTCTCTTGATCTTCTGTTTTCAGCTTTGTCTTAACATTATTTTTGTGCAGAGACTTTGTTTGTCCTGAAAGGTGATTATAAAGACATTTTAATTTATTCATTTATACTTTTTCAACTGGGACATTCCTGAGCTGGCATAATGTTCAAGAAACTGGTAATCAGTGAACTCTCTGACCCTGTATGGGTCAGTGTCATTTAGAGGAAGTTAAAGGCATGAATTTAAAAGCGGTGGTCATGGTGTAACCCCTGAGCTGAATGCACGGGAGTCGTACATGATGACAGTGATTTGAGCGTCTGGTTCCTTCCTCCTGACGTTGCGTTGGGTCGTGGTCAGTGTGAGGAGATGGGATTCAGAGGTTAGTGGGTTAAGGCTTTATCTCGGCCGTCCAGAGCAGGTTCCCTTCTGCTGCTGGCGCTTTATGTAACCTCCTGTGCCGGCGAGGGCGTGTTCTGCTGATAAGGGAGGCATTTTGTTCCAACTGGATTCACCTTTGCACACAGACTTTATCGCCAGCTCTCGCTTTCCTCCTCAGCCTCCTCTGGTACACAGTGGCTCTTTCTTCGCCCCTCCTAAAACAAACCTGATCCCTCCCTCCTGGCAGCCACCCCTCCATCGGCGGCCTTGTTTCTCCGCTTTGTTGTGTCTCCATAGCCACAGATCCGCACGTCGGCAGGTAGCGGCAGGAATCGGCAGCTCAAACAGCGTTAACGCTGACGCACGTCCGGCTGGAGTCGAACGGGGATTTGTCAGTGGATGTGTGGACGGGTGAAGGGGATGGTGGGGGGTGTTTCAGGGGGCGTCGGGCGGAGCCCAGGTGAAGCTCGGATGTGGCGCATTTAGTTTTCACTTGGTTCGTCTGAGGCGAAGCGCTGAGAGGTTGAAGCGTTTGATGGATTCAGTTAAAGTGAGATGACTCGGTTCTCCGGGATGATTGCAGTTAAATGTTAGTCTTCAGGCCATAATTATGATTATATGAAGTTCAAATCCAAACAGGCGTGTCCACAGGCGCTGTGAAGCTCTCACCCATGATTCAGAGGGGCTGTAGTCATTTTTCTTTAATTGCAGGTGTGTTTTTAGGTGCATCATGAAATAAAGCTGTTTTCTCACCCATAGCTGTAATGAGTCATAAAGTGTGCTACATCTTCACTCTTCAGGTCTGTATCATTGGTTATATAGTAAAAACAATGAGACATTTTAGACCTTCGGTGTTGAAGTGTGTTCAAAGTTTCAGAAAACACTCTCATTGGGTTTTACAAGACACTAAAATAACATTCTTTAACCATTCCTTTGCAGACTCTCTTATTTTCTATAACTGCTCAGTTTCCTGTCCTCAGGCTCAGAAAACCAGCGATCATTCCTGCTGCTTCGTGTTTTATTGGCTCCTCTGAGGCAGCCGGATCAACGTGACTCATCATGACTCTTCTTTACTTTTTGGATTTTTTTCTTTTTAGTTGATTCTGTGCCGTCCTTGTTTTAATCTGTGCCGGTCATCCTGACACGGTTTTATGCTTTTCTATCATCAGTCATGGTTGCATAATGCGTCTCCTGTCGGAGAGACGGAGCTGCTTCCATGGCTGAAACACGCCCACTGGAGGATTATTAACCTCGGCGTAACACTCCTGTCCATAAATCCATTGTTGTTTTTACAGATATTCGTTGTTCATTCAGACTCTATGAGCCAGCAGTCTGCATTGTTCCGTTCTGTGTGTTTAGATGTGGCCTGGTCTTCCCTCCGGCTTGAATTAATTGTTTATCTGACTTTCAGTTTGATCTCAAACAGGTTAAACTGAAGCATCTAGTAAAGGGCGACCTTCAAAACATCTAAACAAACCGTCTGAAGCCACAAATTGTTATTCCAAATTCAATGCTTCATGCAGGTTGGTTTGTCTGAAACGCCGGATATCACTGACGGTCGTGTGGCTGCGATCTGTTGGCTGAAGGATCAGTGTGGCGCTCCTTCGCCCCTCTGGGTGTGGTTCGCCCGCTTCCTCCACACCACTGGCTGAAGCTGGCTTCACCTGCCGGTGGGTGACGGAACCAGCAACTTGAAGCAGTGTTGGTTAGGGGGGTGTCGCACCGTGGGGGGTGGGCCGGGTCCTGAATGTGGGTCACATGAGGACTGGAAGGAGAGCCGAGCGGGAAACAAAGCAGCAGATTAGCGGAGCGGCTGAAGCCTTTTGTAACTCTGCTGCTTTCAGCAGCCGGATTCTGCAGATGCCTCGAATAGTTGTGGGATGTTGTTGTTGTTGCTTTCCCCTCCGTCCGTCCCCGTGTTGGCGGAGGAGTGCGCTTTAAACGCCCCGTCCACCCGCCACCTTGATGGGAACAATGGGTTGCCATGGCGACAGCCTCGTTACTCATAAAACTGTGTCGACAAGGACGCCCAAACTCTGGAAGACTGGTTTCACATGGTGATCATCAGGACTGGAGACTGGTTTTTATCCTGCAGCTGAATGGATTCAGACTCAGAGCCACTGATTCTTTTATTAGTTAACATTTCAAAACATAAAGTGTTGAAGAGTTAACTGCAACTTTCTGAAAACACTGTCTCCATGGAGATGGATAAATGCTGCTCCTGCATGAGCAGTAAACTTGGCCTTTTCTCAGGTGTGGTGTGTAAACCTGCGGGCGGAGCTGCAGGAGAGATAACGGGGGGGGGGGGGGGGGGGGGGGGGGGGGAGATCAGGGCCGCTTCCGGTTGCCACACTGTTGGGTCTGAGTCACACTTTGTCACCGTGTGGGCGAAGCGGCAGCTGCCGCCGCCGCCGCTTCCCAAAGCTCCACCCAAACCTGAGACAAGTCTGAACCCAGAGCCGAGCGGCTTTCCCACACCGACGACGCTCCGCTCTGCTCAGCTCCCCAGGGGAGAACAGAAAAGAGCTGCTGGACGACAACACGCCGTTATGTAAGAGAGCGGCGGTGAACTTATTCAGGCGCCCTGAAGTGGCGGCGGAGCGGGCGGAGGAACGTTGGAGAGGGCTTCCTCTTTTTCTGACCCCACCTGCCTGCAGGAATCCGTCAGAGTGTCTTACTCATTAAACTGGAAGGAAATCACCACTTTCATCACCGATCATGTTTCTGTGGAAATGAATCAGAGCCGCCTGTCGCAATCCTGGAGAAACTCACTGAAACTGAAGGGAACAATGCACAAAGACCAAGTTAAACTGCTAGTTACTGAGAATCTGAGCCTGTCGTGTCTCTTTATCAACCCTGAGATAAAGTGTTCTTCCCAGGTAGTGTGGATATCTATTTAGAAATCCTGTACAACTGTAAGGCGATGACAAGTGTTGAAAGTAATGAATCTCAAAATGACGTAAAATTAGTCCTTTAAGAGAAAACTCACTAAATTTCTTCATTTTCTGTTCAAGATAGTTTTCACATCATCGTTGAGCATTTATTTTGTCATTATATGCAAAAAACCCCTCTGAAATAGAATTTTATTTGTTGCACCAGTTTTGTGAACGACTGCAAAAAATAAAGGAGCAGAACATCCGTTTATAGTAGCAAATGTATAATCACATTTTCTTTAATTGTCATGCATTTAAAGTTTTAAAAATAAAACGTGGATTAAAGTGATTCTTTCCATGACCAAGAATTGACGAATCAGTCGTGTTTACACAGAACAGTGTGGCGGTAGCTTCACTAACACTCATTTCACGCGACATGACATCGTTTTGGGAAAGTTTCGTGTTTCCACGGTAACATTTTGGAAACGATCTTTGTTTCCACGGAAACGACACGAGTCTCAGTGCAGCCGCAAAGTACCGAGTTGCTCTTGGAATAAGCTCTGGTCTCCGATTCATTCATTCAGTTCAGAAACGCTTCGTTTTAGATAAAACTCTTTTCTTAAAATGAAAATCTGTGAAACTTGACTGAACTACGATCACACGAGGATCCCTGAGAGAAGCTGCTGCTTCTCCTTCAGCATCACTTAAGAAAACCTCTCTGTATCAGGAAGTTTCTCCTGTTTGGGCTCCGTTTGAATGTCGTCGCTGTGAGAAGTGAAGCGAGTCTTCGGCCTGGTCCTGAACACGACGAGCAGATTTAGAGCGATTGTTTGGTCTGTTTCACTCCGAGCTCGGCCAAAGATTACCTAAGATTCATACGAGTGTGTGTGTGAGTGTGTGTGTGTGTGTGTGTGTGGTACCAGCTGGTACTGTGAGGTGGGACTCTAATGAGAAACATGACCTGGGAGTTTGAAGAGGGGAAGTTAATGTTAGTTTCTGCCGTGGTGTGGGAGCGGCGGCTCTTTGGCTGCTGCTCAGGAATAAAGTCGGGACGAGACGCCTGGCGGCGGATGAAAGCTGTGTGTGTGTGTTTTTGTGTGCTTGTGTGTGTGTGGTGGGGGTTCAGAGCTCTGGGACTGAAATGAGTCGGACTGATGTTTCAGCCGTTGTTTTTTTTTTTCTGTCTTCTAGAGTTGTTTCAGACTTGAATTGAACCGTTTTTCCTTCATGAAGTGAATTCAGTTTGAGATAATGGAGCTTTGGTGACGGACAGGAAGTTGAACTTCAGTCCTGCATTTCAAAATTAAAGCACTGATCAAATATGAATGGACTTTATAAAAAACATTTGATGCTTACAATAATTACACTTCTCACATTCTCTTCTAAATCGTCCTGAAATTCTCACACAAGGCGCATATTGCATAAAAGACTTCATTTTGTAAAAAATTATTCATAAGCATGAAGAACGAGTGTGGTTTAAGAAGTTTATACTTCCATTACTTGAAAATGTCTGTTAAAGTAGTAATTTATTCTAAATTCATATCTTGTTTATTTTTTAAATGCATTTTCAATATATAATAAAAATAATTTCAATTGAAGAAAAATCTCAATTGTTAAAAAAAAAAAGATGCAAACTCTGGAAATCCAAATGTGGAGCAGAAAATGTTCAAAGTATTTTCCCCACAGCAAAACTCTCTGGTTTATAAATCCACGCTGCTCTATGACTATGAAGCTGACCGGAGGTCTGCTCCCGTTCCAGACTCTAAAGCCATCGTGGATGGGAACCTGAAGCTGATCCTGGGTCTGGTCTGGACCCTGATCCTGCACTACTCCATCTCCATGCCGGCCTGGGAGGGCGAGGATGAGGAGGTAAGACGAAGAGCGCAGCTGAACGTTGAAGCTCCAGTTCGTTCACAGCGGCGCTCGAAGCTGCTGGAAATGTGTGGAGAAAAGAAACAAAAACAGTTGATCTGTCCAGCTTTCCTGGGAGGTCATTGACAGAGTGAGGAAAGCAAACTGACCAAATACGGCCCGTTTTCGTTTTTTTCTGTGCAGGCAGAGTCAAAGACACCGAAGCAGCGCCTGCTGGGCTGGATCCAACACAAAGTCCCCGATCTGCCCATCACCAACTTCAGCCAGGACTGGAGGGACGGCAAAGCTCTGGGAGCCCTGGTGGACAGCTGTGCTCCGGGTAAACACACACACACACACACACACACACACACACACACACACTCCGGTGTTCAATGAGTCAAGGCAGCGAGCGACCGTCCGTCTTCACTTTCATTCAGTGGAGAGCAGAGCTTGTTTGGAGGTTCCCAGGTTTGAATCCCACTGATGGATTACACTGTAAGAGCTCAACATCTTACTGACGTACAGGTTTTTAATCTTGTTTTCAATAATGTCTCATTCCACCTGATTGAAGATAAAGCCACTTTGATATAAAGGAACTTGTTTTCAGACGACTTCTTTTCACTTCTTCTTTTGGCAGTTTTTTTTTTTCACACTTTAAGGAACTTTTTACCTTGAAATTAGGAAAAAATCCTCCAAATAGAAGTGAAAAGAGGAGTTGTCTGAAAACAAGTCCCTTTATCCTGCTGAAATATAGTTTTGAAGTGGATTTAATTTATATCAAGTGGAATGAGAGTTTTTCTTAAAACAAGTAAAAAAACAAAAAACTTGGTGAAGTTTTAGTTTAGACCTCTGTCCTTCAATTCTGTCTTTTCTTTCTGCTTTTCTCTCCGTTTTTCTTTCCCTTGTCACTCTTTCTTTGACTCTTCTTTTTGTTTCACTCTCTTTCCATCTCTTGTCTCTGTCCCTGTCTCTCCGTCCCTCATCAGCCTCCCTTGGTGGTTTCCTCTGTTTTTCGGGGGCTCGGTCTCCGTTCGGTCCTTCAGCTCTTCTCTCTGACTCATTCCAATGTTTTCCTCCAGTCTTTGAAATGTTTGTTTGACTTTTAAAGTCAAACTGTAACATTTTACTAACAAAATACTTCCAGCCGACTTTTCCTGCGTTCCAAACAGTGTCACTGCTGTCATCAAAAAAACGTCCCGTTACTCCAGAAAGGTTGTTTTTTTTTTTTACACACGTTTGAAAAATTCATTAAAAGTTGAGTCTTTTCACTTCTGTTATTTCGACTCCACATTTCAGACTTTATCTCTGAGTATTAAACCCAGGATGACGGTTGGATGTGAAATGGTGTGTGAACCGAGACGCCTTGAGCCTCGCCAGCTGCTGCAGTTTGGTCTTTGTGTGTGATTTCCAGGTCTCTGTCCGGACTGGGAGAACTGGGAAGCCAAACCGGTGGATAACGCCACCGAAGCCATGAAGCTGGCCGACGACTGGCTGGGCATCCCGCAGGTTCGACTGATCTCTGCTCAGCCGGGCAAAGCCCGTCGGGGTCGGAATCACAGAGCTAGAATTTGGCGCTCAGAGTGCGCAGACCTCCGCCACACGTCAAATCGGTCACCAAGCCGCGCTGCATGCCGCACGCCGCACGCCCCCTGTCGGCAGGCCTGCCCAACTATGTGAAAGACCGCCCTATCTCTCAATGATAAAGAATCCTTTAAAAAATTCCTGCATCCAGACAGTGATCCAGATCATCACCAAAATTTAATGGATTCTAAGTTAGCCCAAGACCCACCTTTCCACAAAGTTTCATTGCAATCCGTCCATAACTTTTTCCGTAAACTTGCTAAGAGACCAACCGACAAACCAACGCGATTCCGTAACCTCCTGGCGGAGGTATTTAACAATCATGCTCGGACTTTAAATATCCTCCTGTAGGCTGCATTATTTGACTGTTGAAAAACTTTGTCTATTTGTCTTCATAAATGGGTGCTAACATCCAGATTATAGAGCGTCTTCCTCCAATAACACCCAGATTATCAAACTGTCTGCAGATAGCTTTTTTTTTATCATAGCTTAAAGGTGCTGTAGGTGCTAGTCAATGCTAATTTTTCTGTGTTTTCTTTGGATTAAATGTTAGAGTATCCATTGATAATCCTTTAGGAGCATAACTGCACTACCGCGAAGGCGCAGCGTTTCCATCTGTCTCTGCTCTGAGCTGAAAAGGAATCTCGACAGCTCCAGGTATCTTTGACCAATCAGAAGAGCCCATGAGACTCTAACTGTAATTGGTCGAGGGGTGTTCATCGCATGTTCTTTTGGGAGGGGGTTAACTTGCGTAAGGGCGCGATGTCAGAGAAAACAGGACAGGATTGGCTGTGCTGGGGTTCAAATCGTCATCTTAGATGGGTCAAATCGCCATCTTGCTTGCGGTTACCTAAGCAAGATGGCGGAGATGCCGAATCCTGCCTACAGCACCTTTAATAAGAGGAAAAACCTTCCAACCAGCTGGTTTGATGAAGTGAGAGTTGCTGCTTTGTTTCAAGGCCGCATTATACGTGACTTCCTCTCAGATGTCCACTAATGGAAACATGGCTTTAAATACTTGACTTTTCCTCTTCTGCCAGTCAGTGGGTGCGTCTGACGGCTCTTTGTTTAAGGTTCATGTCGGTTCATGTGGTGTTTTCCCAGTAACTGGGCAGTGAGAAAGTTTCAACGTTTTATTAAAACGTCTTGAAGCAGCAGGTTACACGAGCAGAACGCACGTTCAGCAGTGTGTTGGAGTTCGAGCTGATTGTGTGTGATTCCAGGTGATCGCTCCGGAGGAAATCATCAATCCCAACGTGGACGAGCAGTCGGTGATGACCTACCTGTCACAGTTCCCCAAAGCCAAGCTGAAGCCGGGGGCGCCGCTCAAACCCAAACTCAACCCCAAGAAGGCCCGCGCATACGGACCGGGTATATATATATACACACACACACGCATACACACACACAGTGTCATATTTCTTTCTCTAATGCCTTCCGATGGATGAATAACAAGCTTGTTGTTTCTGAGTTGATGAACCTGTGGAAACTTTGCTTCAACAATGTGAGGAAGTCAGAGGCTGTTAGTCTGAACAATGGCACACACACACACACACACACACACACACACACACACACACACACACTGAGGTCAACATTTTGTTCTCCAACTGAGCAGGAAATACCTTTTAAAGGTTTCTGAGGCAGCAGGAACGCTCGCAGCAGTTTGGAGCTCCTGTTGAAACTTCTCTGCATCAGCAGACTTTGTTTTAGAGAGAGGAAAAAACATGATCAAAGAAATAAATGACACGTTTTGACCACTGAAGTGTGATCATTCCACCAGATGCCAAATGTAAATCTGCATTTAGTCGTTTCTACAGACATTTCAACACTTTAACATTAAAATAAACACAGTTAAATTTAAACATAAAATAAGTTGGATATGAAACATTCCTGCTGGTTGGTTGATTTGTGCAGGAATCGAACCGACGGGGAACCGCGTGATGCGTCCTGCCGTCTTCACGGTGGACACGTTCAGCGCCGGTCAGGGACAGGTCACGGTCTACCTGGATCACCCGGACGGCACCCGGGAGGAGGTACGCTCCACGCCTCAGTCTGCTGCTGCCAGTTCAACCCTGCTGGTGTGAAGTGTTGACCTGTGTGTGTGTGTGTGTGTGTGTGCGTTTGTGATTCAGCTGAAGGTGGAGCCTAACGAGGGCAAGAAGACGTACAGCGTCACCTACATCCCCCAGGTCATGGGAGACCACAAGGTAAACTCCCTGTTTCCTGTCAGTAATTAGAAAAAGATGTTTTAAATGGACCTCATGAGAATTTCTGTCTCAATTCCATAATAAACCTGTGGTGGTGTTCCACAGGGTTCTGTCCATGGGCCCTTTTTATTCTTTTTTTTTTTTTTTTTTTTAATTTTCTTTTTTTAATACAAGTTATCAATACATGAGGGGCTGCAGATGATCAATCGGTAGGAATCATGTTGAAATGAGAAAGTTCTGGAAGAGGCCCAGTTTACGATGACGTAATGTAACTCCAGCTCATCCTTCCCCTGAGAGGACGCTCCGCCCCGCAGCACAGAGAAGATGAATCCCAACGTATTGATGAGTTTCTCTCCATCTTTCAGGTGACGGTGATCTTCGCAGGCCAGCAGATTCCCAAGAGTCCCTTCGAGGTGAACGTGGACAAAGCGCTCGGCGACGCCTCCAAGGTCACGGTGAAGGGGCCGGGAATCGAACCGGTGGGGAACATCGCCAACAAGCCAACCTACTTCGACATTTACACTGCAGGTGAGAGGCGGGGGAGGGGGGAGGGTGGGGGTTTGGAGTACCTGAGCTGTATCCAGGATGGAGAAAAAAACTTTCTACTAAAAACATTTTAGTAGAAAGTTCTTTTTATTCAGTGAAGCGACTTCTCATCACTCACCCGTGTGACCCCCGACCTCTGCAGGCGCCGGCACCGGAGACGTGTCGGCCATGATCAAAGACCCCCAGGGCCGGCAGAACTTGGTGGAGGTCATGATGGAGGACAGAGGAGACAACACCTTCCGCTGCACCTACCGGCCCACCCAGGCCGGCCCCCACGTGGTCACGGTGACCTTCGGGGGCGTGGCCATCCCCAGGAGCCCCTTCGGCGTGGACGTGGGACCCGGTGGGTGTTTTTTAATCCAACCTTTTTTTAGAGAATAACCCGTTTGTTTCTGTCTGGTCATCCCTCCTCCTGATGATGATGATGTTGTTGTTCTTCGCCCCCGGCAGCCTGCGTGCCCGGGGCGTGCAGGGCGACGGGTCGCGGTCTGCAGCCGGTCGGCCTCAGAGTCAAACAGGTGGGAGACATCAAGGTGGACACCAGGACCGCCGGCAGCGGGGAGCTGAAGGTGGTCGTCAAAGGACCCAGTGAGTAGAGAAGGAAGGAGATTAATGAAGTTAATCAACTGTTCCGAATGAAGACATGAGAAATGATGGCCTTTTTCTGCGTGTGTGTGTGTTTGTTCAGAGGGCGTGGAGGAGCTGGTCAAACAGATTTCCAGTCAGGACGGCATCTTCTGCTACGAGTATCACCCCAACTCCACTGGCAAGCACAGTGTGTCCATCAGCTGGGGGGGTCAGCACATCCCCAAGAGGTGAGCCAACGTGGAAACTCCTCCTGTGACCAGCAGCTCAGGTCGCCGCCGCCAGGCGCTAAAAACGCCAAACCATCAGCTCAGCTGCATGAAGTTCAACCTCTGACGCAGGTTCAGTCACATTAAATGGGTTTTCCTACCTTTTCTACTGTGTATAAAACAAAAAAAAAAAAACACCAAGTTGAATGTAATGAAGTGATAATCCGGAGCAGAAGTTTTTGAAAAGACGTCATTCAGGGACTGAAAATCTTCTGAGTGACTCTGCTTGAACAGGTTTCTGTTTTATTTCAGTCTATTCCGGCCGCTATTGAAACACACACGAGAGAGAGAGGGGAAGAAATTCACATTTTTGTGTAATGAAAAGAGAAGCTGCAGCATTTTTGGTGCAGATTTCTATGAAACAACTAAAACTTTAAAATCCAACACTTCCAAATGTGTCTGTTCCATATGTACATTTTCTTGGACTGATAGCACATTAAAACTGAGATTTCAGTCATATTTAACATTTTATTGTACCAATTTGTTTTAGTATCTTCAATACCTTGAGGAGAGTTTTTGTCTGTCAAGCAGGGAAGCTTGAGCACCGTCACAGGAACTCGTTCTCTCACAGGATCAACTGTTTCGCGCTCGTCTCTCCTCTTTGTATCCCTAGAAAAATTGTGGAAAGTCTGAGTCGCTTCCAGCAGGGTTGATCGAAGCCATTTTCAAGTGAAAAGAAAAAGCCCCTCTTGCGTGTTGGCTGTTGCTTTTGGGTGTTAAAGGGTTGACAGCGGTCGGACTCGGTCGTATCGGTGCAGCCGAACGTCGCTTCAGGTCTGAAAGGGTGAATCCCACCGCAGTGAAGTGTGAAGGTGGTTTATTGTCCCCGATGGTGTTGTGTCACCATGTGGAGCTGCAAACAAGGAACATAAGTTCAGTCCTTTTTTGGTTTTAACAGTTTGAACAAATAAATATTTTGGGGTTGTGGGGGAGGGAGGGGGGCATAGTGGCAGTGAAGGGGAAAAGAGAGGTCCTTTATGTGTATAATTCAGACTGTAAATCCAAACGACACTTTTATGAAGTGAGGGTTTCTAAGGGAGAATACACACACACACACACACACACCAGATATTGTGTCTCTAAGTGTTGGGTTTCAGTTTTGTGGGGCACTGAGGTTGATGATTTGTGTGTGTGTTGACAGCATGAGGGTGATTTCATACCACACACACACACACAAACTCTGACATCACCACTCCAGCACACACACAACTTTGTCTCTTGTTTTTTCCAGCCCGTTCGAGGTGGTGGTCGGTCCGGAGGCGGGGCCTCAGCGGATCCGGGCCTGGGGTCCTGGCCTGGAGGGAGGCATTGTGGGTAAACCTGCTACCTTTGTGGTGGAGTCCATCGGCACTGATGTGGGAGTTCTCGGTGAGTCTGAGCACAGGAACTCCCAAGCTGACACAAACACGCACACACACGATTTGTGTGTTTCCCAGGATTTTCACACCACAGGTATGAGTCGCGTGTTTTCGACTCAATTTTATGTGAAACACATTTTATCAGTGATGTAGAACCACAGGATCTCCAGAGAAATGAACAGGACCACTAAAGCTGCAGAGGTTCCTCCACTAGCATCCAGATTATAGAGCATCTTCCTCCTTCTAGCGTCCAGGCATTTTGAAGCTGTATGATATCAAGAGACCCGTTTTTCTGCTGCAGGATTTGCCATCGAGGGTCCCTCTCAGGCTAAAATCGAGTGCGAGGACAAGAACGACGGCTCCTGTGACGTGAGTTACTGGCCCACCGAGCCTGGCGAGTACGCCGTGCACGTGACCTGCGACGAGGAGGACATCGAGCACAGCCCCTTCATGGCCTACATCGTGCCCGACAGCAACAGCAGCCACCCGGAGAAGGTCGGCGAAGAGCCGCTGTCTTCAGCTCAGAGGAGGCCGGTGTCCCGTGGTCTGATGGGATTATTTCTTCTTCTGTGGTTCCAGGTTCGAGCCTACGGTCCGGGGCTGGAGAAGGCCGGCTGCCTGATCAACCAGCCGACTGAGTTCACCGTCGATGCCGAGAATGGAGGGCAAGGACCGCTGAAGATCACGGCTCAGGTTAGCATCACACATCGCTGCAGCTCCTGAAGGCTGGAAGCTCGAATCCAGAAGTGTGTGAACTCACTGCTGTTCCTCTCAAACTTCCTGTCAGGACGCAGAGGGACTTCCTGTGGACGTGAGGGTGAAGAGTAAAGGTGACGGGCTGTACTCCTGCTCCTACACGCCCGCCTCCTCCCTCAAACACACCGTGGCCGTGGCCTGGGCGGGGGTCAGCGTCCCCAACAGCCCCTTCAGGGTAAGCTGCCAGTCTCAGTCCCACCTTACCCGCCCGCCCACCTTTACGTCTCTGGTCTACACGGCGAGCACAAAGGTGATCCGGGCCAAGCCGGCGGTGGGGCCCAAACCAGCAGTGGGGCCCAAACCAGCAGTGGGGCCCAAACCGGCGGTGGGGCCCAAACCGGCTCCCCGTCCCGAGCCGCTGGTGATCCAGGAGGAGAGTTCAACGAAGGTGGAGTCAGAACGTGATGAAGGGAAACGCAAAGCCAAAAAGCCCCTGATCATCATCACCTACACAGAGGAGAGATACGCCTAGTGAAGAGGAAAGACAGGAATTAAAAGGAAAAATAAAAGGCCGATGTGAGCCTGCAAAGTGCTGGGGAAAAAAAAAAGGAAAAAAAAAGTTAGAAGAGGGCTGAAAACAAAGTTCAACCAGTTGAAACTTGAATTTATGGCTTTAACAGCTGGTTATTGTTGAGTATTGATCAATTCAGCAGGACTGACTTTTTCAGGGGTAACTTTCGTTCGGCTATTAAATAGTTCTTTCCCTTCTTCACCTCCTCTCCAACAAAAAAAATCAAATATTCACAAATCTTTAGTAACGCACTGAAATTTTGTTGAATAATGTAAAATATCTCAGTTGTGTTGACACAAATGTCTGTTTCTGAACCAAAAAACATTTTTGTAAACATTTTCAGTGCTTTCAATTTCTTCATTAAACACATTGCCAGCATTATTTCCATTATTGACATGATTAGCATTGTTAGCATTAGCCTGTTTGAAGCTAATGCCTAGAGGGAAGTAAACCTTCCTGAGGGAAATTTAAGAACAAACTGGAACTTCTAAAGATGATCAGACATTTCATTAGAGTTGCACTTTATTAACTGAAAATGCATTAATATTTGATAGTATTCCAGTTAGAATGAGTTTTAGCCTGAAGCGGCTCAATGCGACGCTGCAGCTTTGATCGGTAACCGTGAAAACACGTTTCCTGACTGAACTGGGAACAGACAGCAATGCTTCGGTTACTGCAGTGACTGTATGTTCTGATTTTACTCCTTTATTCAACCAGGAAGTAAAAAATCGGCTGTTTCCACTGCAGCTGCAGATCATTTGCTTTAACGAGGCCGTCCTCAATGAAACGGGTCGTAAACGCACTGAAAAGAGCTGATCAGATGTGTCTTTGTCTCAGGAGACAGCTGTGGGACTTTCAGCCTCAAAGTATTAACTGTTACCTGAAATTGTGTTTTCCTAATTTTGATACGGGTATTTTCTGATATTCTGAGGCCTCGTTTACACGACGGTTTCAGGTTGAAGGCGTTTGGTCTTTCTGCACATGCTCACTAGATCGACAGCACTGTTTCTGGAACATTTCCCTCTAAATGCAAAACTTTTCTGAAACGAAACCTGAAATGTGGTGTAAACGAGGCCTAAAGCCTCCGAATCAAGCCACTGCCAGAGTCCACTGCATGATCAGAATGCTGATATTCCTCCTGTGTTCACCTGATTCTGTTCACACTAACTCTCCACCGTCACACAACCCTTCGGTTTGGATTTCACACCCTCAGTTTGTCACTTTTTGTTACACGTTTTGTTGTTTTGGAATAACTCTTCTCCAGTGAAGATTATTCCTCCGTCACTTCTTTTGCACTAACCGGTCTGTGATGCTCTGTAAACTGTTTGTTTGAGCTGCATGAGAACTTCATTCATCTGAAGCTTTCAGTTCACGCCAGCGACCAGATTCAGAAGGAACTATAAATGTTATAGGCTGTACACGGTGTAAATCCTCTAATATTAACCTACATCTCTGGAAAAATTCAAATTTTAATGTTAGTTTTGAAAAACTGTTTTTTTTCTAAAATACCTGAAGTACAAATATTTGGTTCTAAACCTTTTTTTCCCTCAGACATGATCAGCTTTAGTCTGTAATAAACTGATTATCAACAACTTATTGAAATACGTTAGTCAAGTTTACTTTGTGTGCTATATTTAATCTTTAACTTTCAAAAGTGTTTATCATCCACAGTAAGCAGAGAAATTGAGTCTAAATATATGAATGGATAGTTAAAAAAAAATGAAGGGAATTAGTTGTATTTATGCCAAACGTGAAGATTAAAACAAAAAAAAGCAAATTACAGATACATTTCCAAGTCAGTTTACTCATTTAAATGTTTCTATTGTGATATATTTTTTAACTATGGGTTTTGTAGCTTGGAGTAGAAGTATTCAGAATGTCCTGTGTGCTCTCACACATTAACTTCATACTTTATTCAGACATTCACCCCTGGACATATACACACCTTCACAAATTATACAGTCAATCTGATGAGATGGAAACCAAAACTGAAGTTTGACTCGGGGTCAGCTGTCATGTATCTGATCTGGCTGGTCGGACTGAAGTTCAGATGAAGTGAAACTGTCATTTTAATGTCACGTGTGTTTTATTTTTATCTCTGTTGATCAGTGAAAACCTTTTCACTTTGTACGTGTTTTAAAAGTAAAATCCTCCTGATGAACATTAGATCGAGTCTATGAAGCCACCAGTGAAATCAGTCGTGTGGATTCATGCAGATCTGGAACCGTCCCGTGTTTCTCGATGGCTTTTCGCTGGCTTCACTGAGACTCTCGTTACGAAGTGAAGAGGTTTTCCTTCTTCCGTCCAGATGTTCACCAACTCCCCTCTGTGCACTGTAACCACATCTGTGTTGTGCTTCTCCTGTAGTCTGTGTGTTCTTCACTTTATCAGCTGCCTTCTCCTCGTCGGGCTTGTCTGGAGGTCGTTCTGTCTAAATTCCCGTTGAGGAATTTCAGTTCGTGCCTGCAGGCGCGTCGCTCTTTGTGTTGCAAGATAAATGAGACAAAGTCCAAACAAGTATCAAAACAGGAGAGCTGTTCAGACAAGACGAGCTGACATCGAGAACCCTTCAGCTAATGGCATCACGTCAGACTTTCCCTTCGGCTTTCTTCACCAACAACAGAACAACCGAGATACCTGAATTTAATCTGTGTACTAAAATGAACTCCCAGAACTTTTTAAATAATAATATACTTTGACACAGAGGCTGGAGTGACGGCGTTTCTTGAGCTATAAAGGGCATCTCAGAGTGGATTGAGCAGATTTAAGAGAAGCCTGGGATCAGGGAGGACTGAAGATGTGGACCTTTCAACACTTCACCTGTAATTTACAAGCAAATAAATGACGAATGAGCTTTAAGCTGCAACCTGAGTCACTTACAGTGAATCACATGGGCACAGCATGTTGAGTGAAGTGGTTTTTATCCTTATTTACCAAACGGAGATTGAGCCTCTGTTACAGGCAGCAGGATGATTACGAATCGGAGCGATACAGTTTCCAAGAAACGCTACAAACGTCACCAGAATCAAAATACTGAGTTAAAACGAGGCTAAACACTCGGCTCTACCTGCTCCAACTGAGGGAGGTCTGTCCTCCTCATATTTTACTCGAATCACTCTAAAGTGAAACGGTCTCACTATAGTCTACGTTCATGTGTGACTGCTCTCCACAAACTGCTTTTTCTCCTCTGTATACCTCTGGAAAAGCTGTGAACTCCTAAATGTGGACTGGAATTGGCTTAGCGGAGTATTAAATCCCAGCTGTACTGTGCTGTGATCTTAGCTGTCGTGATGGCGCCACCTGGAGGTGAGAAATACCCTGAAAACACAGAATTCTCGTAAAGGGAGAATACTTAACTTGGCTTCCAGCTAATAAATGAGAAGTAAAGCAATGAGATGATCGGTTGCCTCACATCATCGTCTTCCAGCGAGGCTCCTGCTTGGTTTTTTTTTTAAATGCACTAAGTGAGGAAAATTTGATGTTTGAATCTGAGAGGATGATTACAGCAAAGCTGTGTTTTAGGACGTCTTGAGTTGGTGCTGGAGTCGTTAGAGGGGAAATTCTCTCTTGTTAGAGGAATTACTGTTTGAGTGTGAGTGTGTCGGTGTGTGTGTGTGTGTGTAATCAGGCTGAGCAGGCATGTTGTGAGTCGCAGCAGCTTGCAGTGTGAAGCCCGGCGCAGACCTCTGTGTTGACGGAGCAGACGGACAGAAAGCAAACAGTCACACCCAGCTGTCTGCAGTCTCACACCGGGGAACGCCCCCTGCTGTGCCACAGTCCAAGGTCTGGACGCCTCAGCGGAGACCGGTCAATTAATCTCCTCCATGTTCTGGAATGGCTAGCCAAATGGAAGCTCCCACTAGTGGCCAAACATGGAACTGCATCGTTTTCAGCGACGAGTGAAGCTGAGTTTGGAGTCTTCAGAGTTTTGAAACTTGTCTGAAGGCAGCTGATAAAGTCGAACAGGATTGAACTGAAAATGTTCTTGATTTGTTTTGTTAACATGATTTCTGAACGAAGTCGGGTTTGGTGGAGCGGTTTGTTTGAGGAACACGGTTTGAAAATAAATGCTGACTCTTCATTGAAATGTTTTTGTGTTGTTTGGTTCATTTGCTTCAATTTGATATCTCATCCCTCTTTTTTTATTTGGTTTTTTGCACATTTCTCATCACTTTTTCCTTTTTCACTTTTACATGTTATTGAAGCTTTTCTTTCAGCTGATGTAATTTTTTTTCCTTTTTGTGTCTTTCTGCAGTTTATATGCTTTTACTTTTTTTTTTTTTTTTTTTTTTTTAGTTTTTTTGAATTTTTCATCCTAAAATTATTTGAGTCAAAAGCATTTCAGTGCATTTTTTGGGGAGAACCACTTTTCTCTTATAATCAGACATTTTCACTGCAAAATGTTTTTTTTAAAATATTTGATTTGTTACACTTCATCTGCCAATAAACGTTGCTGACATTTAGCGTTGAGCAAGAAGAGCAAAACTTATTTGAAATTATCCTGCAAACATGTAAACAGATTTACAAACAGCAAATATATAAGCAGAAGAAAACGGTGGAAAACTCTAGATGACCTAGAATGGAGCCTTGTGGAACGCCATGTTGAGGTTTACTTGTGTTTTCTTGATGGAGAAACAGATTAGTTTTCTCGTGTTTGATATTCTGAAGGAATCTTTCCTGCTTTGTGATTTGATGAAAGTAAGTGTGACTTTGTGTTGCTGCTTGTAGGTGAATGTGGGTAAAGGCAGCCACCCCAACAAGGTGAAGGTGTACGGACCCGGGGTGGAAAGCGGACTGAAGGCCAACGAGCCCACACACTTCACCGTGGACTGCTCAGGAGCTGGAGATGGTAACACACACACACACACACACACACACACACACACACCCACCCACTCATGTGATTACTGGGTGTTGTCTCTACATGCAGTGAAACAGTGCCGTCCAAACATGCTTGTTTGGAAGTCGGTTTTCTCCTCAGACGACCCGAAAGCTTGGGGTTTTGTTGGCGTGACTCAGTTTGTGCTTCTTCTTTGCTCTGATTGACGCCTCAGTTCTCCTACAGAGTTGCATGTAGTTTAAAGTAAAGCCTTTTCTGAGCAACACACTGTTTCTGAACTGAAATGCATCGAAGGAACTAGAAAAAACTCTGGAGTACCCCCTTCTGGCCACAAGTGTATTTACATGAGATGCGACAGGGATGGTTGACTAGTTGTGATTTTATTTTTTTTTTTGATTTGTCTGTTTTATGCTGTAATTGCCATTTCTGTATTGTGCATTTAATGTATTAAAATAGTTTTTTGTCAGTTTTACTTCCTGACCTTTATAATTGTATGTAGCATACTGTGAACATAGCGCCTGTGTGTGTCTTCACTAAATACATCAAGGTCTGAGTGTGTTTTAAAATGCCATAATAGTGTCTTTAATGTGTGTTTTCCAGGTGATGTGAGTGTGGGAATCAAGTGTGAAGCCAACATGATCAGCGACAGAGAGGCAGACGTGGACTTCGACATCATTCCCAACGCCAACGACACATTCACCGTCAAATACATTCCTCCTGCTGCGGGAAAACTCACCGTCAAAGTCCTGTTCACGGACAAGGTAGACACCCACACACACACACACACACGACAGGGTTTCACACGTGTTCTCTGGAGGATTTTCTAGAAAAATCAATTCTTACTTTTTGTCGGTGCAGGAAGTCCCCCAGAGCCCTTTCACAGTAAAAGTGGATCCGTCCCACGATGCATCGAAGGTTAAGGCCGAAGGTCCTGGACTGGCTCGAGCTGGTGAGACACGGTTTGGTTTCCCTTGTTTGAAAGGATGCTGCATTCACTGACATCAGGGAGAAATCACATTAAGAGTCAAAGTCATCGTTAAATTATTATGCCTACATTTTCCAAATCCTCTATTTTCAATATTTTCTCATTTGAAGACTTTGAGACGTCCAGTTGAACTTTATTTGACAAGTTTAACAGAATATTTGACATCTGTATTTTTAAATCCTAATGTAGTCTTTCATTTTTAAACTTATGACTTGTTAAGAATACACACTTTACATGCTGTCGTGCGATATTTTGAGTTCAAACAGACTCCGACTGTCTTGTGGTCAAAACTGGCATTACAAGCCTGTATGCGCTGGTCAAGTTGGTTTTGATAATGGGTCTAAGAAAAACTTGCACATTGTTCCTTTTGATGTTGGAGTTAAGCTAATCATTTTGGTTCAGATGGCCATATCTTAACAATGGATAGTTCATCATTTCTAGTTTCAAACGACTGACGCAGAGCAGTTTCTCACTGTTTTTGGAGAAGATTTGTGTCCTGCATGCTGTCCTATATACTACCTTTACTGAATGGGTTATTTTCCCATTAAACACCTTTATTGTGAGATAGGATAATTGGACTTTTCTTGCTCTTCTTTCTCTGAAGACTTTTCTCTGAATTTTTGTTCTTGCCAAATTCATTCGAAATGCTTAAATCAGGTGTGAATACATGGAGGAAAAGACATTTTCCACTGTAAAGTGGCCAAAAAGTCATTGTTTATATGATAAAGTGTGAATTTGTGTAAATGCTGAGCATTATTGAAATCATACAGAGAATTTACTAAATACTGATTTGTTTGTATGATTTCTGTTTTGCGTTAATGCTGTCGTGTGAATAGGGCTTCAAGCCAGGTGTCTTTATCATACTCCAACAGGTGTGGAGAGCGGGAAGCCGACTCACTTCACCGTCCTGACCAAAGGAGCCGGTAAAGCCCCGCTGGACGTCTCCTTCTCCTCTCAGGTCAAAGACTTCGACATCATCGACAACTACGACTACTCCCAGACGGTCAAATACACACCCGTGCAGCAGGTCAGCAGAGGCGTCAGAAGGGTTGATCTGCCTCTAAAATTAGAAGAACATTGTTTGATTTCACTTTTCATTCATGAAGAAGACACACTGGATTTTACACTTCTGGGTTAAAAGCCTCCCCGTGTTGTTCTGCTGTTGGCCTGCAGGGGGAGATGAGCATCACAGTGAAGTTCGGAGGAGACCCCATCGCCAAGAGTCCGTTCACGGTGGGCGTGGCCGCACCGCTCGACCTCGACAAGGTCGACGTGGACAACCTGGAAGGACGTAAGAGATCCGTGGCTCAACTTGTCTCCAGCTCTGAGCTGACTGAGGATGGACTCTGTCAGGACTGATCTGTCTCCTGTGTTTCAGGGGTGGAGGTCAATCAGGAGCAGCAGTTCACGGTGAACACGAAGGGCGCGGGAGGTCAGGGTCAGCTGGAGGTGGCAGTGGTGAGTGTGAGCCGGTAGAACTGAGAGGCGTCTCTCTGGGTTTTGGTCTGACGGTTCTTGTGTGGTTGCCAGCTGAGTCCCAGCCAGCGGCCGCTGTCCTGTAAGATGGAGCCTCAGCCCGGCAAGGCCGACGTCAGCCTGGTCCGTTACACCCCCACCGAGGAGGGGGTCTACTCCGTCAACGTGTCCTACGACGGGCACCCCGTCCCCGGGAGCCCCTTCCCCGTGGAGGCCCACCTGCCTCCCGACCCCAGCAAGGTAACGCCGGCCCTGTGGGAACATCTGATTTGAGTTTTCTGATCAGTTCTTATGGTTTGTTGTAATTTTAATTGTTTAAATGTTATCTTTAAGTTGAAGTCCTACGTTTCTGGTTCCAGGTGAGAGCGTTCGGCCCTGGTCTGCAGGGCGGCTTGGTGGGAAACCCAGCGGAATTCACCATCGACACGAAGGGGGCGGGCACCGGCGGTCTGGGCCTGACCGTGGAGGGTCCCACCGAGGCCAAGATCGAGTGCTCCGACAACGGGGACGGCACCTGCTCCGTGTCCTACCTGCCCACCGAGCCCGGCGACTACCTGGTCAACATCCTGTTCGAGGGCGTGCACATCCCCGGCTCGCCCTTCAGAGCCGACGTCCAGATGCCCTTTGACCCCTCCAAGGTGGTGACTTCAGGGAGTGGACTGAAGAAAGCCAAGGTGAGTGTCGGTCGTTCCATCTGAATGATGATTCAGTGAAGCGCTGGAAACGTGTCTTCAGGATGGGGACTCTAAGGCCCAATCCCATTTCTCTTTCTAGCCCTGCCCCTTAGCCCTCCCCCTTGCCCCTACCCCTTTGAAACGGAGTGCTAAGGGGTAGGGCCGAAAGTAAACCCCTCTGAATTGGGACACCCCTTCGACAACCGCGTACGTCATCAGTAGTCGCCGCTGCCGATGATGTAGGCAGATGCGACAGTTGTTTGCCGAAGAAGAATGTTTTTCTTACATTTTAAAACTTTACTCATTGAGAAAATGCTTATATTTATAAACTTCTTTCGTTGCGGACACCGCCATCTTGCTGATCTTGCAAGGCTTTATGGGAAATCTAGTGGCGGGTGGTGGCGAGGGGGCGGTGGCAGGAGCGCTTGTTTTGTCCGCCTACACCGCGAGTGGAGGGCGGCGTCGGTTCACTTCCGCATTGGCGGGAGCGCTCGTTTCCACACCCGTGCATTCCAGGCGGGCGGTGTTGAAGAAACCAGTTTATTGAAAATAATTGTCTAACGAGCGCTCCCGCCAATGCGGAAGTGAACTGACGCCACCCGCCACTCGCGGTGTAGACGGACAAAACAAGCACTCCCGCCACCGCCCCTCGCCACCGGCCGCCACTGGATCATACCCCTCCGTTTGGAGTGAGCCTCGGGAGAATCTCCGTTTGGAGGGGTGAATAGCCCTACCCCTCCGTCATAATGACAATCGGGACACCCGTACCCCTCCACGTGAACGTGCAAAACGGAAGGGTAGGGCCAAAGGGGAGGGCGAAGGGGTGAAATGGGATTCAGCCTAAGTGTTTGTGTCTGTGCAGGTCGGGGAGGGCAGCGTTCTGAACGTGGACTGTTCTCGAGCCGGACCGGGCGAGCTGAGCCTGGAAGCCGCTTTGGACTCTCCTCCGTCCAGCCCCACGGGCTCGACGCCGCGCTCAGGTGACGCCGACCCCTCGCTCACTTTCCTCAAAGCTTCAATCTGACGTCTGGCGGCTCAAGGTCTGAAGGCTCAAGGCACGTCTGCTGCTTCCTTCCAGTCGCCAAAGCCAAGACGGAGGTCGTGGACAACCGAGACGGGACCTACACGGTGACCTACATCCCGCTGAGCGCCGGCATGTACACGCTGCTGCTCAAATACGGAGGGAAGACGGTCCCTGGATTCCCAGCCAAGGTGACGGCCGACCCGGCCGTGGACACCTCCAAGGTCAAAGTGTACGGTCCTGGAATTGAGGGACCAGGTAAAGCATGGTCCTCCTGAGCTGATCCCCCACAGCCTTCATTCAGAGACGACGCCGTCCTTCTAACCCCCCCCCCTCCTCCAGGTGTCTTCAGAGAGGCCGCCACAGAGTTCACTGTGGACGCCAGTCCGCTGACCCGACGAGGAGGGAACCACGTGAAGGCGGAGGTCAGGAACCCGTCTGGAGCGCTGACGGACTGCGAGGTCACCGACAGAGCAGACGGGACGTACAACGTGGAGTACACGCCTTTTGAGAACGGTGAGGTCTTTCAGGATGGAGCGTTTCGTTTCAGAAAAGTTTTCCGTTCACGCCGCAACATTCTGAAGACGGTGTAGTTAACGTCCGAGACATCATTTCAGGTCCTCACACCATCAGCGTCCTGTACGACGACACCCCGGTCCCCAAGAGCCCCTTCAAGGTGTCGGTGACGGAGGGATGCGACCCCAGCAGGGTGAAGGTGAACGGCCCCGGGCTCGAGCAGGGCCTCACCAACGTCACCAACAAGTTCGACATCGTCACCAGGTACTGACGCCGCTTCCTGGTAATCCAGCAGCGGTTAGACGCTCAGTGAGCAATCACATGAATCTGAATCCAGTCTCTCCTTGAGTTGGTTGGTTCTTTATGGTTTTGTTCTTCCCATATGTTGATCTATCTTAGAAAGAAAAAATGAATTCCCAATCTGTCTTTGTGTGCTTCCCCTTTCCCAGGGGGGCCGGAATTGGCGGGCTCGGCATCGCCGTGGAGGGTCCTTCCGAGTCCAAGATGTCCTGCAAGGACAACAAAGATGGCAGCTGCAGCGTGGAGTACATCCCCTACAAGCCGGGACTGTACGACATTAACGTGACCTTCGGAGGAGACCACATCCCAGGTCAGCTTCACTCACTTCAACACGGTTTCAGCTCATTTTAGGACTGCCGGGGTTCATGTGGCAGACCTTGATGAGCTGCTGAACTTAATCCTACCAGATTCCTCTGCACCGATTTGATGGCTTAGCAAGATTTTCAGCTAAAATTAGGCCAAAATATACACTATTTTGCCAAAAGTATTTGCTCACCTGCGTTCATACAAATTAGAGCCTCAGCTGTTTTAGGAAGGCTTTCCACAAGCTTCAGGAGTGTTTGTGGGAATTTTGGGCCTTTTGTAAGGTCAGACACTGATGTGGAAGGAGATGGTCTGGATCACAGTCTCTGTTCTGTCGGCTTGAGGTCTGGACTCGGTGCAGGACAGTCAAACTGGACCATTTAGTATGAACAGGTCTGGGAATATTTACATTTTTTGTAACTGTTCATTTCCTGTTTCAGGGAGTCCGTTCAAGGTCCCGGTGAAGGACGTTGTCGACATCACCAAAGTGCAAGTGTCCGGCCCCGGGGTGGGGTCAAAGGTCAGGGCCAACATCCCTCAGTCCTTCAAGGTGGACTGCAGGGGCGCCGGCGAGGCCCCGCTGGCCGTGAGCGTCACGGGTCCCCGAGGGCTCAAAATCCCAGCAGAGGTGACGGACAACGGCGACGGGACGTACCAGGTGTCCTATACGCCCACCGTGGAGGGAATGTACTCAGTGGAGGTCCAGTACGCCGACGAAGTCGTCCCCAACAGGTGAAAAATGACACGGAGACATAAGAACTCCGACCTGGTGAAAGACGCTTTCATAAAGCCGCAGATGGGTGAAATTGAGACGTGTTCAGTCATGGAGGAGGATTAAAAAAGTTTTCTCTGCTCTGTGCAGCCCCTTCACCTTCCGAGTCCTTCCCACCTTCGACGCCAGTAAAGTGCGAGCCAGCGGTCCCGGGCTGACCAGCAGCGTGCTCGCCAGCCTCCCCGTGGAGTTCAGCATCGACGCCAAGGACGCCGGCCAGGGCCAGCTGAGCGTGCTCATCACAGTCAGTCTCACACACACACACACACACACACACACTGTTGGGAAGGGAACCGTCGCACTCAGCCTGTCCGTGGTTCCTCTTCCTGCTTCCATCAGGACCAGGACGGGAAAGTTAAAGAGCCGACCATCCATGACGGCGGCGACGGCACGTACCAGGTGTCCTACGTCCCCGACCGCACCGGACGCTACACCATCGTCATCAAGTACGGCGGCGACGACATCCCAGCGTCCCCGTACAGGGTCCGTGCCACGGCAACCGGAGACGCCAGCAAGTGCACGGTCACAGGTGTGTGTGTGTGTTTAATTTGATTCCTCACTTGGACAGCCATTATGGTCCCTGTTCTTTAAGGGTGGTCTTCCATCTTAGTTTTCGTCCTGCTTGTTTCTCTTCTCCATCTTCGTTATTTCCTCATTCCTCTGAGGAAATAAAGAATCGTGAAGTTTGACGCCGTGTCCTCCTCGTCCTCAGGTCCCGGCGTTGGACCCACGGTGGCCATCGGCGAGGAGCTGGGCCTGGTGGTCGACGCCAAGGGCGCCGGGAAGGGGAAGGTGAGCTGCGTGGTGGTGCAGCCCGACGGCAGCGAGGTGGAGGCCCAGGTGGTGGAGAACGAGGACGGCACCTTCGACATCTTCTACACCGCCCAGGCTCCCGGAAACTACGTCATCTACGTCCGCTTCGGAGGGGAGAACATCCCGCGCAGCCCCTTCAAAGTCATGGTGAGAGAGGAGAGAGAGAGGAGACTGAACAGATCAACATCTGCTCCAACAGACGATCCTCCAAACACTCGGCGTCAACCTGTTTCATTAACGGAGTTTTTCCCCAGACCAGCAGCTGGTCTCATTTAGCCCCGCAGGTCAGAGGTCACAGCCTCAGGGTGGGAACCACTGAAGTGCTGCTTGAGTTTTCACCAGTGAATCTTTAACTTTTTAGGTTAAAGTCCAGGAATCGATCATTGAGACACTAAAATGTGACTCGAGTGTGTTTTCTTCTGTGCGTGTGTGTGTGTGTGTGTGTGTTAATGTGACGTCTTTACCCCAAAAGCTTGACCGCAGAGTGTGACTCTGCATGAAGTCATGCCTGTTTGTAGTTTTCTCCTCCCTAATCGACATCAGATGTGTTTTTCTCGTCGAACCCTGCATCAGGGAGCGACAGGCTAATTTGAGGAAGGATGCACTGATCTCACCACCAGACTGTGCTTCGATTGCTGCCAGAAGATCCGGAACTTTCTCTGAAGCTCAGACATGAGATAACTGGGTTTTGACTTCGACTCTGTTCACCCGACGACGACGATGCTCCGAGCCACTTTTTGTAAACTGCTCTCAACGCCCAGAGGAGAAAACAGCCTCCTGAGTCTCCTGCTGCCCGCACTGTGTGAATTTACTGAATCACACAGCCTGTTTCAGTGTGAACTTTGACCCCAGCCGTGATGACAGCGGCGGTCTGACTGTCTGCTGGAGCGGCTGGAGTGTAATCCTTCTCACTGTTATGTCCTCAGGCCACTGATGAGGTTCCCATCATGCGGGATCAGCGGCCTTCACAGCAACTGGCCGCTCCGCCAGGAGCTGGCTTCCAGCCATGGGTACCCCGATGCACACACACGCCGCTCCAGCACTACACACACACACACACACACACACACACACACACACACACACACACACACACACACACACACACACACACACACACAGTTTGTACAGCTAAATGTTGTGAGGACACTCATTGACATAATGCATTTCCTAGCCCCTTACCCTAACCATCAAAAACTAATGCCTAACCCATACCCGAAACCTAACCTAAACCTAATTGTAACCCTAAACCAAAAATCAAGTCTTAACCCTCAAAAAGGCCAAAAAAGGTCTGTTGAATAGTGAGGACCGGCAAAAATTGCCCTCACTTGTAAGGTTAAAAACCCGTGTTCCTCACAAAAGGTCCTCACAACATATAGCTGTACAAGTGTACACACACACACTCACACACACACACACACAGCTTCTCTCTGTTGCAGGTGAATGCTGGTTAAAGCCTGACCTCCTCTCTCTCTCTCCCTCTCTCTCTCACTCACCCGCTTTGCCTCCATGCCCTCATCGCTTCTCTTTTCCTCTCAGCCAATGGGATCGCAGCAAACCTAACACTGTAAAATGAAGAAACGAGCCGTTTGCGAGATGCTTTTCTGAAAGCGGCGCCCCTGTTAAGGGTTTTTTTTTTTTTTCCCTAAAGGCATTAATGTTGTGGTTCTTTCCATCCTCCTCTTCCCTGGTGCACTCTTCATCACTGGCTGCATCACAGTCATCTCATCATCCTCATCACCATGCTCCTCTTCATCCCCATCATCCACTGCGTTTCCCAGGATGCTGCTGTGTGGGCGGGGCTTGGATGCAGCAGCATGTTTGCTGTTCGGGCTGTGGTGAAGTTGATCATAGACTCGATTGTGACACTCCGACCTGGGTGTGTTTCCTGCAGGTGACCTCAGACAAGTCTGCGGGCGGCAGTGTGAACGGCAGCGGCTTCAGGCCTTTCGACATGGTCATCCCGTTCTCCTTCAGGAAGGGAGAGATCACAGGTGAGACGAGCCAGAACACCTGTGGACCGTATTTACTGTGAAACTTAGTCAGTGTGGAAGTCCCTCAGGTCCTTTTGAAAGAAGGACACTTGATTTTTCCTCTGATGACCTTCGGTCCTCACAGAAACCCGTTAAGCAGCGTCTCTGCTGGTGTCTTTCAGGCGAGGTGCTGATGCCTTCAGGGAAATCCGCTCAGCCGCTCATCACCGACAACCAGGACGGGACGGTGACCGTCCTGTACTCCCCGACGGAGGCCGGCCTGCACGAGATGCACATCAAATACAACGGCACCCACGTTCCGGGTAAACGGACACACACACACACACATACACACACACGTCCTGCATATCTTCCAGCTTCCGGACACTAACCGCCATGTTTGCGCCACAGAGTCTCCTCTCCAGTTCTATGTGAACCACGCCAGCAGCCCCAACGTCACGGCCTACGGTCCCGGTCTGAGCTACGGCGTCGCCAACAAGAGGGCCACGTTCACCGTGTTCACAGACGACGCCTCTGAAGGTACGCTGGACCCGAAGGAGGACGGAAGGAATCCGTTTGGAGCCTCCTCCTCCCGGCTCCCACGGCGGAAAAATGCTCGAACTCAATCATTGTATAAATGCGTGCAAACGCAACTGAGTGTTACAGATCACCCTGAAATCCTGGAACTCGGTGATCCAGTCGGTTTCTCACTCCGGCGTCTTTAAGCGTCTGTTTGTCTCCGTCTGTCTCGGTCCAGGCGGTTTGGATCTGGCCATCGAGGGTCCGTCCAAAGCCGACATCAGCTGCGTGGACAACAAAGACGGCACCTGCAGCGTGAGCTACCTGCCGCTGCTGCCGGGAGACTACAACATCCTGGTCAAATACAACGAGGACCACATCGCAGGCAGCCCGTTCACAGCCAGGATCATCGGTGAGGAAACCCAGAACTCCGCCTCCTGTGGATCGATGATGAAGCTTATGCAGCAGATCAGGCTTCTGGAAAGGTTTTCAAAGGCGTCGTGTGTCTGACCTGAACTGCTTCCTTCACACAGAGGATCCAAATGAAAACCAGCGCCGCTCTCAGGTCAAGCTGGGCTCTGCAGCGGACTTCACTCTGGACATCAACGAGACGGACCTCAGCCTGCTGACGGCCAGCGTTAGAGCGCCGTCCGGCCGGGACGAGCCCTGCCTGCTGAAGAGGCTGCCCAACGGCCACATCGGTAACACACACACACACACACACACACACACACACACACACACGGAAGGATCAAACTGTCCGATAAGCAGGCCCTGATCCCATAACCTTCCTCCTCCTCCAGGAATCTCCTTCATCCCGCGGGAGGTGGGCGAGCACCAGGTCAGCATCCTGAAGAACGGCCGGCACGTGACCAACAGCCCGTTCACCATCATGGTGGTCCAGTCCGAGATCGGAGACCCCGCCCGGGTCAGGGTCTCCGGCGAAGGCCTCGTCAAGGGAACCACCTTCAACAACTCCAGCTTCGTGGTGGACACCCGGGAGGCCGGTCAGAACGCAGACGGCGCACGAGGGAAATGTGACTGTAACAAGGAGGAAAGCTCAGTGTGTGTGTGTATGTGTGTCTCAGGTTATGGCGGTCTGGCTCTTTCCATCGAGGGTCCCAGTAAGGTGGACATTAAGACGGAGGACATGGAGGAAGGGACCTGCTCGGTCACCTACTGCCCCACCGAGCCTGGAAACTACATCGTCTCCATTCGCTTCTCAGACGAACACGTTCCAGGTACCGGCGGCCCGCTTCCAGCCACGACCCGGCGTTCCTGACCCGGCGGGGGAACCGAACCGTCTGTGGGGGAGAGACTGGATCCTGTAAAGAGTCTGTTTTTTTTTTTTTCTTTTCGGCGACAGGAAGTCCGTTCACGGTGCCCGTCACCGGAGAGGGACGCATCAGGGAGAGCATCAGCCGGCGACAGAAGGCCGCCTCCGTCACCAACGTGGGGAGTGTGTGTGACCTCAGCCTCAAGATACCAGGTACACACTCTCCCGCACACACACTTGATCGTGGCAAATTTATTCACGATTAAAAGATAATTTTGCTTTTCGAAAAAATAAAATAAATACATTAAGCTCAAGCGTTTAAGATCATGGGAAACTTTAAAAACAGTGACTCAGAAATGAGTGAAAATTTTAACGTTAGAAGCAAAATCTCTTCTTGGTGATTTACTGAATGAGTTAAAGGAGAGTTAGCAGGACGCTGAGGAGATAAAAGCTGCTTCACCTTTTTTCTTCTCTGGAAACGCGTTGTAAACCTCTTCCTCAATAATCCAGTCTCCTGAGAAAAAACGTGCTCGCAGGTTTCTGGGAGCCTTGTTTGGTCAGAAATCCTTGAATGAGAAATAGAAATCATGTCATCCGTTCGGTCAGTGAAGGTTCTGGAGGTTTCAGTCGATCTGTTTCCTTTCCTCAAACTGTTTCCTGCTTCTGTTGATTTTTTTGTTTCCACATCTTTAGCATGTTTCCTTTCACTTCCTGTTTGTTTCCTCCTGCTGCTCTGCGCTGCAGTCTGACATCCTGCTCTCTTTTCCAACATTTCCTTTCCTTCCTCTCGTCTCCTCATCACTTCCTGTCCTTCCTCCTCCTCAGCTTCTCCTCTTTTCCTCCTCCTCCTCTCGCTTTCCTCCTGCTCCTCTCCATCACTTCTCTTCCTCCAGTGAGCTGGTTCCTCCTGGTCTTGTCTCAGCACCTCCCCTCTCGGCCCTCCTGCCGCTCCTACTGCTCCCTCCGGTGGTCTGGAGGACCCGGCCGTCACCCCCCTCGCCCCTGTGACGCTGCCCGGGATCGGAGCCTCTCTCCTGGGCGCGTCCGGCGGGTTTCCGGCCTCTCTGGCGTGGTGCTGCTGGGGGGAGCCAGAGCAGCGAGGGGCGTTTGGTTTGTGGACCCCCGCCGCTCGGTGGGCGGAGCCGGGGTGGAGGGTGCGTCAGAACGCCGAAGCCACACTCATGACCTCATTTCCAGAAAAGTTGGGACGACTTGCTTCCTGCACTGGAAACCAGACCGAATGATTTTCGCGAGTTTTAAACTGGTTTTACTCCCTGAACAAAGATCAGGTGTAGAAATGTCGACTGTTCCTTTCTCTCATGTTCTGCTGAAGTTCTTTAATTTCTGAACGTTTCAACGCAGCGATCGACATGAAGGACGTGACGGCCGACGTGGTCTCGCCGTCCGGCTCCTCCCAGCCCGCCGAGCTGGTGAACGTGGGAAACGACACCTACTGCGTGCGCTTCGTCCCCACCGAGATGGGCGTGCACAGCGTCAACGTCAGGTACAGGGGCGTGCACGTGCCGGGCAGCCCCTTCCAGTTCACCGTGGGGCCGATGGGAGAGGGCGGGGCCGCCATGGTGAAGGCCGGCGGGCCCGGACTGGAGGGCGCGCAGGCCGGAGAGCCAGGTAAACACACACACACACACACACGCTGAGCCGTGTCTTCTTCCGTCCTCACCTCGTCTCTCGTCCACCAGCTGAGTTCAGTATCTGGACGAGGGAGGCCGGCGCCGGCGGTCTGTCTGTGGCCGTGGAGGGACCGAGCCGGGCCGACATCTCCTTCGACGACCGCAAGGACGGGTCCTGTGGAGTGTCGTACATCGCTCAGGAGCCTGGTACACACACACACACACACACACACACACTAACCTCTCCCTTCACGCCCCTCTGACCTTTGACCCCCCCCTCCGTCCTCTGCAGGGGACTACGAGGTCTCGGTGAAGTTCAACGAGCAGCACATCCCCGACAGCCCCTTCCTGGTCCCCGTGGTCGCTCCGGTCAACGACGCCCGCCGCCTCACTGTTGCCGGTCTTCAGGTGAGACACGAGGAGACACCTCCACACCCGGCGCGCCGTCCTGCGCTCCGGGGGGGCCCGAGGCTCAGCTGCATAAACACACCGAGAGTGTGTGTGAGTGTGTGAGGGCTGCACTGCTGTGGGCTGCGATGTGCGTCGTCAGAGTTTCTGGAGACAGAGAGACAAAGGAGAGACGTGACCAAACAGCCGTGAGAATGAAGTCAACATTTAGAAGGATCAATAAAACATAGTTGTTGGAAATAATATGAAAAAATAGTGATAGTAATAATTTTTCATTCAAAATTTTAGTTAAGAGTTTTTTTTTGTTTTGTTTTTTTTTAGTTTCAATTTTCTGTTCCTGGCTTTAACAAGCATTTTGAACTTGATTCTTGTTGGTTTCAGTTTTATTTATTTCCCATTTTAAATTGGCAGGATTAGAACTTACATTACCCTCAAATTTCCCCCTCGAAAAAGAGTCTTTTCAGGCTGAAAAGTGAATTATATTCTATGAACTCTGTGATTTAATCTTTGTTCTAAAAGTATAAAAACCTAAAAGACAAACTACAGTTCCTAATCTTGGACACGTATCCGTAAAGGGACGCTCTCGAACAACCCACATCAGGCAAACCGTCACTAGTTTATCTGGTCAAACGTGTTTGACTTTTGTTTATGCAGCTGACCTCCAACTTGTGACCACAGCCGGGTGAACACTGCGGCTCTGATGTTCAAGAGTTACCACTGCAGGAAGCAGGATGCGTCAAAAATACCAAAGAGAACTCCCAATGTAAAGATCCAGGTCTCAGATAATGGTGAAATATTAAAATAAACAATAGTTATTTTCGTGTAGTTGCACTCAGGATGGTTATTCATGGTTTTACTTGTTTTACTTGATCAAATGGGTAAATGTTGAAAAAACTTGAACCTTCAAACTCTAAGATTCAGATAATCGTCACACTTTTATTCCACATGTGCGTCTTAAAAACAAAAAAGCACATTTTGAATTAATTGCATATGAATTGAACTATTTCACTTTTAACTAGAGATTATATCACAAATGAAATGTGAAGAAATCTTCTTAATCCTGAATATTTACTGACAAAACCATTAAATTTACAGTATTCGCATTTTTCCAGTTGGTTCGACAGTCATTGATTGTGTAACAGATTCATTAAAATTTAGTTTATTCAAAGATAGTGTTTTATAAATGGATCTTTAAGACAAATCCAGCACATTTCTGCTGGGATTTACTGAAATGACCTTTGACCCTGTGATAAATCCTCCTGCCCTCCTCGGCGGTCGTTGCCCGGCTCTGGTCCTCCCTCTGGTGTTTGGTGTGGATCTGCTGGTGTTTCTCTTGTGTTTCATTTAAAGGCTTTTAACAGCATCTTCGTCGTCCTCCTCCTCCTCCTCCTCCTCGTCGGCTGCAGCAGACAGAGACCCCCTGCTGTCCTCTCACACCCTGTTGACACAACATTGTTGCTTTTGCATTTTCATTAAAAAGTTTCACATTTACAGTGGTGGCAGAAAGACTGAAGCGATGAAGCTTTTAATGTGAGGAAATACGTGGGTTTTGCTGCTTGTACATCTTACTGTGACAGTACGGTCAGAGCATGAAGCAAAAACAATTTTAGCCCCAACTTTTACCTCATGACGATCAGATCAGTTGTTACTTACAGCAGCCTGCCACTAGTCGGAGCTACAGAGCCATCAATGTTCAACCCAGATAGTTTTATATTAACCCGCACTGACTCTCATCCTGTCTCTAATCCCGTTTCTTCTGTGGAGCTCTGTCTGCTGGAGCTGCACCGAGGGGAGCGCAGGTAAGTGTAGAAGCAGGTGTTGTCCACCTGCAGTACCTCTGTTGACCTCCAGGGGGTCGCTGTGGTACATGAATTTTGTTGATCGAGTTCAGTTAGTTTGAACTTTTGCTCTGACTTCCACTGGAACCCAGAGTTGTAGAGATTCCGTTTGAGCATCTCCTCACGTTGTTGTTGCTCGTCCTTGAACCGTGTGTGAACTCACAGGAGTCCGGCCTGAAGGCGAATCACCCAGCATCCTTTGCAGTGCGCCTCAACGGAGCGAAAGGAAAGATGGAGGCCAAAGTTCACAGTCCGTCCGGGGCTCTGGAGGAGTGCGCCGTCACTGAGCTGGAAAGAGGTGCTTCGACTGAACCGTCCGCGTCGGCAACGACGCCTGAAACATTCCGTTAAAGCAATAAAGAGATCCTGCAGAAAATCTCAGTTAAAAGAAAAAAAAAACTAAGCTGACGTCTGTTTTCCTGTGGGTCTAAACTAACATCTGGTTTGAAACCGACGCCTCTGCTGTCTTGCAGATAAGTACGCCATCCGGTTCATCCCCAGAGAGAACGGTCTCCACACCATCGACGTCAAATTCAACGGCTCCCACATCCCAGGAAGTCCCTTCCAGGTCCGGGTCGGAGAACCGGGACAGGGCGGAGACCCCGGGCTGGTCACTGCGTACGGCGCCGGGCTGGAGAGGGGAACCACAGGTCGCTTTGCTGTTACGAGCATCAGCTTCAGCGGGGGACAGTTTGAATGAGTTGAGCTCTGACTGGCTTCACCTCTCCGCTCTTGTAGGCACTCAGTCGGAGTTCGTCATCAACAACACCAGCGCGGGCCCCGGGGCCTTGGCTGTGACCATCGAGGGTCCATCCAAGGTCAAGATGGACTGTCAGGAGGTGGCGGAGGGCTACAAGGTGCACTACACCCCCATGGCGCCTGGAAACTACCTGATCAGCATCAAATACGGAGGACCCAACCACATCAGCGGCAGCCCCTTCAAGGCCAAAGTCACAGGTAGAGCGAGGCTTCGGGTTTCACACACCGTCCTCGGTTCAGATCAGGATTGCTCCACCCTCTGCAATCCCCTCGTCATTTCAAGCAGATGCTTTTCATTGAATTGGGATTGAATCGCACGACAAAACAAAAAAAAAAAGTGATACCATGAAGTGGATCTGTTTGTCAAAATGGCGTGGAGTTCCTCAAGGTTTGATTCTAGGCCCACTTCTATTTCACATCTGCATGTTTCCACAAATGAGGTTGAGTCTTCAGAAATTCTGAGTTCTTTGTGGATAAAGAGCCTTGCTCATATTTTCTGACAGGTTGGATTCAGATGACGTTGGTTTGTTTGAAGGGCTTCATTCAATCTAAATACGAATCTTAGGGCTGTTGGTGTTTAAACATTCTGTGCTGTGTCTCTCAGGTTCTCGCCTGGTGAGCGTGACCAACGCCAGCGAGACCTCCACCCTGACTGTGGACCCGGTACTCCGCTCGTCCAGCAGCTTCCTGCAGAGCGTCATGCCCAGGTTGGGCGACTCCGACGCCAGCAAGGTGCAGATCCGAGGTCCCGGCCTCAGCAAGGCCTCCGTGGGCCGTCGGAGCAGCTTCTCGGTGGACTGCAGCAAAGCCGGTGAGGACGACCGCGCTCCAAAACCTGGAGATCACACTCACCCCTTTTCTTCTATAGATGCAGAGTAACTAATTACTGTAATCCCTGCCTCTGTCTCCAGGTAAGAACATGCTCCAGGTGGGCGTGTACGGCCCCGAGGTGCCCTGCGAGGAGGTGCTGGTCAAACACATGGGCGGCCTGCAGTACAACGTCAGCTACCTCCTGAACGAGCGGGGCAGCTACATCCTGGTGGTGAAGTGGGGCGACGACCACGTGCCCGGCTCGCCCTTCCACGTGTCCGTCCCCTGAAGCCGCCGCTTCGTCTCGGTTCAACCATTTTGCGTCCCCGATTGTGACTTGAAGCAGGGAAATCTGCGAGCAAATGGAGATGTTTGGGGTTCTGGGCGCTTGACTCCATCATGAAATGGAAACTCGTTGCTCTGGTCTGGAGTGAATCAGGGATGCAAAATGGTGAAGCAGTCTTGGTAATCCGGCCTAAATGTGGAGCTGTAACCAGATTGAATGGGATTAGTAACAAATGTTGCACTTGATTTCTTTTATACTTGATTGGTAAATTAAAGATTGCTGGTTTTAATTGAGTAGGTTAAAATGTGTGCTAACATCAACTGGACGTCTCCGCCTGTTCCTGACGATATTAAACTGGATTGATGGACTAACTGTAGACCCTTTAACCTCCGAATGTTTAGATTTAGTGGAAGTTAAACTGGAAGTACGCAGCACTTTCCTTCAGTCGTACAGTGCCTGGGGGGAAAAAAAACCCAAGAGACACATTTATTGTGGTTTCCTGCTGATTTCTGAATAGTTTGTGCCTCAGAATGCTGGTTTTCATCCTTCTGTTTGAAGAAAGAAACCAGCTAGATGATCTAAACTGAACTTTTCCCCCTAAAATCTCCTCCTAAAAAAGAAAACTGGAGTTCTGTGTGAGAACAAACTGAACACAACTACTGATGTTTATTGTTGATTTCTCTGTTGCTCTTTAGCTTTCAGGATGTGTTGAGTCGTTAAAACGTTGCCATAAAGAATCAAGACTTTTTACGCTGCCTTCACACTGTCAGACGCGTTGGAGCTCGGGCTTTCTTGGCTTTTCTTACACGAGAAGATTTCTGCATGAGTGGGTGGGGAAGCTTGCTCCTTTTTGTATTTGGGGAAATGTGTGTGTGTGTTTAAGGTGGAGTTAAACACTGACATGATGTACATTTGATAATTAAAATAAACTACGATTAAAAGTAAAGTGTTTTTTTCTGTTTTGTGCATTTGTCTTCTGCCCTTTGGCCAAAGGCTTTGTTAGAATTAACACTTAACTCAAATGTTTGACTCCATGAATCCCACATTTTTGTGAATTAATCACATTTTTCTTTCATATTGTCTTACTCAGTTTGCAGAGCATTAATTCACAGCTCAGGAAAACGACATCCGTTACACTTCAGTCTTTTAGGTGTATTTTGATAAATTATTGTAATAGACAGTATAGATAGACTGTCAGTAAAATGTCATGCATTATATATATTTAAATGGATTTTAAAGGACATAATTAAAAGACACTTAAGTTTAAATTAACATCTTTATTGCAAAAAATATAAAGAACAAGTTGAACAAAAAGCTGCAGGCTCCAAACAAAATGAGAAGCTTCACATTTTCAAGTAAAACTGAACGAATGGCAACTTTGCTTTGATTTTCCCTCCAGACTGGAGTTACTTTCTATATATAAGGATGCAGAGAACAATGAGGGAGAAATCTGTGAAGTGGTGAAACTGATCAGGCGTTCAGACGGATGGATCAATAAACTTCGTAGGCCGGAGGAACATCAGAGGTCGTCGGTTCCTCTGAGGTTTTAGTCAAATTCACCATCTAAAAAGCAACGCAGCGAAAGAGGCATTTCAGTCTGACTTCAAACTCTCAGAACAGACTTACAAACCCCTGCAGGACCTCCTTACCTCGGTGGACACCTGAGAGTTTCCCTGCGAAGTGGGCGGAGCCTCAGAGTTCGGCGGTGGCGGCTAAAGGAAAAAAAAAACACATGATCACAGGTTGTAGCTTTCAGTTTCTTTCAGCTCAATAAAATTAAGTCAGAGAGTCGAGTACTGAAAGGTGTCCATTTATAAAGGGGAATGACATATTGCATGAATCATTTCGTCCTTGCTTCTTCTCTGAAGTGATCCTGAAAGATTCAATCTTTGTCTAAACATTTAGTGTTTTCATGATTAAACATGCTGTCCTGTTGGTAAACGTAAAGTGAAACTCGGGTTTAAAACTCGAGCAAGAAAAACTGGTTCCACGGGATTTTGCTGACCCTGTATTTCGCTCTGTAGATTAAAGCATTACATTTGTACTAGAAAAAAACTCATCCACCAATGGTTGACTCACTTCTTGTCCGCAGCCGCATGTAGCATGACACGCAAATCCAGCAAGAGTGACGGAGATGGCAAACTGCAGGAACTGGAAGATGGCCAAGAGGGCTGGAAAACCCTGAAAGAAGAACACAGGTGGATTAAATCATACTTTGGCATTATGAATGAGAACAGTTTACATACTGGTCAAACCAAGGGAAGATGCTCTAACATCTGGATGTCAAAGGACAGACCAGAACCCGCTGAGCAGACCTCCCACAGCAGGAGGAGCTTCCTGTCCTACTTTTCTTTTTAGTTTCTGTGAGTTTTAAGAGATTGAAGTAGTGGTTAAAGTTCTGGTTAGCCTGCAGATGTTGTGTAAAACTACAAACCTTAACTGCGTAATAGTAATCCCAGGAGAAGACGTCGTCCAGAGAGCATATGATGACTCCAGCGAAGGAAAAGACAGCTGACGTGATGTTGACCGCCATGGAGCCGTTCAGCTGCACACACAGTGTTGGAGGTGAGGTGGACGGAGAAGCAGATCAATCAAGTTTGTAAAGTTGAGCGTCGTCGGCGTAGCGGGAGAAGAGGAATCCAGAGGGAAGGACGAATTGGCCAAAGGCAAGCATGTAAAAGATGGGACCGAGGACTGATCCCTGAGGAACCCCACAGATAACGGTGCCCCTCAACAACTCTGGGACCGGTCAATTTTGTTTGTGAAACACTCATTTTGATGATAAAATCACAAAGTTTCTTGCTTGTACGTGTGGGAAACCTCACGTTAGCTACGATATTGACCTGGAGAATCACTGGAGCATCTTAAACTCGGACCAAGAGATTCACTGTGACTCTAACGCTGAATGTAATTAGTGAATGAACTGAATGTGACGAATCTATCCCAAAAAGATTCACTCAGTAATTGGAGTTGATTAGAAAGGGGTTTTGATTCCTGTTGCTTTTGCAATTTTGGGCAGTCATGTGACTGCGGGGCTTCATCTGATTGGTCATACAGTCCGAGGGCGGGGCGGGGGCGGAGTTTTTTCTGGGATTTTGCCTCATGACAGATATGTTAATCCTGCTTTGTCTCACGTCGGCTCCAGACTGCACATGAAGACTGGACAACCTTCAAACAGACACATTTATCACTGGCGTCTGAGGGTGGAGTGTGTGTTGAGTGACAGCACCCACCAGACAGTGCTCCATCGACTTGGAAGCAGCCACCGTCAGACTTCCTGCTATGATGTACTGCAAGAGACAAGGAGACAGAGACATTTTCTGAGGAAACTCCTCAAACTCAAAGTCCTCCAAATTTAAATCCAGGTCAACCTTCACAAGTCACCTGATCAACAGAGTCCAGCTTTGAGTAATCTAGTCTAATCTAATCGGTATAAATCCAGCTGCTCTGTAGAGACATCAAACATTCATTAGAGAACCAGCGGCATCATGAACACCACCTACTACACTATTAAGAAAAAAAACAAAAAAACGCTGAACTTCACTTTGTGTTGATCTATGATGAAAAAATAGTCAATTAAACTCGTCTTTTGTTCAGCTGTTGTCAGTTTCTGAAGACATTGAGTCACAAAACTAGATAGAAGCAGGGTCTGTTTCTGAGAAAGGACACTCCCACATGGTCCTTGACTCTACGTCTCAACTCCTCGCTGCGAGTGAAAGACTTTCTCGTTTTCCGTTCAAAGCAAAAATTCACAAAAATCGACTCACGGTCAAACCTCCCCAGAAGTAAACCCCGGAGTAAACGGCCAGCCCGCCTCTGTGGAGCGACATGGGGATTCCAAACAGCAGCACCACGACACCGACCATGATCTGAACCGACTGCAGACAGAGGCATGGAGTGAGGCTCAGAGACACACAGCTCCTCTGATCTGCTTCATCTGGCAGTTTTTGAAACACACTGAAAGGTGATAGTGAGAACGGTGAATAGCAGTATTATTCTCTTCCAGTCACAGGAAGCAGCAGGACTGTGTGATGGAGTTTTTACCCCGAGCGCCACCGGCTGCCCCCAGTTGAACCGGGCGTTGCGTTGGACCTGCGCGGGGGTCGGGTGAACATGAACGACCACCGTGATGTTTCCCGCCGTCGCCGTCACGGATGAAGACATGTTCTGGTCTCGGCTCCCGAATCTGACGAAGAATGAACACACAGCTGAAGTCACCAGAGAGCGGAAAGCTATACTGATACTACGCATTATTACTCAAATACAACAAGAAATGAAACCAGACGGACTAAAATCTCACCGGAAGCAGCTCCTGTCCTGTCAGATCTTCTTTATGAAACCAAACAACAAATTCCACCACCTCTAAAGCTGAAGAGGCTCACAGATTCAAACTGAATATTGTCTCACCTGAAGTCTTTCCTGTCGGCTGGTGGAAGACGGAACGAGTCACACTCGGGGAATTTCGCCACGTATACTTCTTCCTTTGTGTGAAACCAGGGCAAGTGTCATCACATTAATTTGACCATGAAATAAACAACATAGCTCAAATTTCTGCGTTGGCCCAGGAGCTTATCACATCCACCCACCCACACACACACACACACACACACACACACACACACACACACACACACAGTGTGGGACACAATTATACATCTGAAATAACTCTGAGAGACAAATATGAGTCCAAAATACTTCGCAGAACTGTACCTAACATTTATTAGTGGACTATTTTCATAAGTATGCTGTTCGACAGAGATTTATGTGATTTATTTCACAATACACACAGACAGCAGGAGCCCTGCGGCTCCCTGAGCGGCCCCCAAAGTGCCCATTCACTACTGCAGTATAACAAAATTAAAAAAAAGAAGGTTCCACACAGACATCACTTCGGCCCTCACATTGAAAACTCCAGTTTTTGAAAATGTACCCAATTGAAAAACGTTCCCAATTCTCAACTGTTCCTGCTGTTTTGAAATTTCACACACAGTTGAGGAATTTTCCCAGCTGTTCAAAAAAAATCCAAATCTTTATTAAGTTTCGCGGTTGTTAAAGTTGTTGAGAGTCTTTCAGTATTAAAAGCTTTTTGCAGTATTTCAAAAACATTCTCAGTGTCAATGAGCTTTTCAATAAACTTTCCCGGTTGTAAACATTTTCAGTTGTCAAGAAACTCCTTCCCAATTGTTAAAAAAAAAAAAAAAAAAAAAAAAACACTTGTTGCTTAAAATGTTTTATATTTCTAATCTTCTAATCATCTTAGTTGGACTTTTGCAGTGTAAAAATACTCCTTCCACAACATCTGCTCCACAGGAAACATCTCAGTTCTGACCACTTTATCAGGGACAGTCTGAAGCAGGGTTCTGCAACCTTTTGGACCAAAAGAGCCATTTTTGTGACTTTCCATATGTCAAGTTGGTTTGGAGCCATAAAAAACATTCAACCTTTAAAATAGTTTTGATTTACATACAAAACTATGTCTTAGGATACATTCACGAAGTGTAAACTACAGTTCAGAATAGTGAACTTTTAACACATTTAACCAGTTTTCTTGCCCTGATAACAGTTTTAATCCTCTTTTCCCATTAGATCTATTTTACCCTCCTTTTCATCAGTTTTGCATGTTTTTTTCCATGTTTAATTATTTTTTCTTTGAGAAATCTAGACATTTCTTCTTCCTTTTTTCCCAATTTCTTGTAATTTTTGGCTATTTTCCCAAATTTTACTTGTACCCTTTATTTTTAATACCGTTTGAACCAAGATTGGCAAATCCCTTGGAAAAAGCACCGTGGGTGTGTCACTATAATAAAGTAAATTAAATATTTATTTACATTTCATGCTGTGAAAGCTTCATGGAGCGCTACAGAGGGGCTAAAGGGCCACATGTTGCTCCAGAGCCACAGGTTTGAACACCCCTGGCCTGAAGATTTTCAGAACATCTCAGCCACAAAACAGTGAAATCTTCAGTGTGTTGTCTGTTGCTGTTTGTTTCGTTTCTCTCATTTCTTCTTAAGAATCTGCTCCGTTCGTTCACAAAAGTTGCATCTTTCTAACATCTCCCTGTCTTTCCTTCTTTCTTTTCCTTTTTCACTCACCTCTGGACGTCCGGCTGCTTTTAGGGAGAAGTATCCGAGCTGGAGGCGCAGGTCTGCGGGTTGCTTCCGTCCAGTGTTACGGCAAGAAACGCAACACTGGCGGGGACACTGGCGGGAAGCCCCCCCTCCCGCCCCCCCCTCTCCAACTGATGGACGCCTCAGAGATGACACGCACGTGCAGGGTGGGATTCGTGGTTTTCTGTACTTTAAAATGAAAGTGAAAGTGGGAGAAGAAAAAAAATCTCAGCTTTTATTTATATTGGAACAAAAAGAGGGAAAAAATACAAAGTTCTACAACAGGGTTCTGCAACCTTTGCAACTTTCAGCCAAGTCAAGTCGTTCTGGAGCCGCAAAGCACATTTACCTTTAAAATGATTCATATGCAGGTTATGAAGTTTCAATATAGTTTTGATGCACAAACAAAAAACTATATCTTATGATGTCATTTATGATGTTAGGGTTCAGAATAGTGAATATTTTATGAAATATTAACCTATTTTTGTACTTGATTTTAACAGTTTTGCTCCTCCTGTCAAGTGTTTTTTGTTGACAATTTTGAAATTTTAACACTTTTAACTATTTTACCTCATTTAAAGCAGTTTTACAATGCTTTTACCCCCAACCATATTTATGTTCTTTTAGAAATTCTAGACATTTCACAATTTTTAAGCTGTTCTATTACTTTTTCCCCATTTCTTGTGGGTTTTAGCTATTTTCCCTAATTTTACTTGTACCTTTATTTGAATCCGTTTTGAACCAAGAGTGACCAATCATTTTGAATAGTACTGTGGTGTGTCACTATAATAAAAATAAGTTTAATATTCATTCACCTTTCATATGGTGACAGCTTCATGGAGCCACTACAGAGGGACTGAAGAGCCACATGTGGCTCCAGAGCCACAGGTTGAACACCCCTGGTCTAAAACATTCCCAACAGTTCAAGCTATTCTAAGCATCTTAATTCCCTGATTCACCGGGAACTGTGGTTTTAACCAACTCAACACATGAAAAACAACAGCGGTCTGCAGTTGGTTTGTGAGCACAAGGAGCTGATGAGCCCTGTGGCAATCGTGTTGCTGCTCACAAGTCACGGAAGGGCTAAAAGATCATGGCTTCGTGTCTCCAGTGACAATGGAGACGTTAGTGGAGGAAGATTCTCTATAATCTGGATGTCAGAGGAGCTTGAAGGTTCTGGTTTTAGTACTAAAAAACAAAAGTAAAAAAGTAATAGAAACATTTTCCTAACAAATGCAGTTTGTTTCCACAGTTCCTGAGCTGTTGGTGTTCGTCCTGTTCAATAGGTTTATAAAACTAATCAATAAAAAAACTCAGTGTTTTTACTTTTAATATTCTTTAAATGCTTTATATCAAGCCATGCAGATTCTAGTATCAGCGGTTTCCCCTGTTGTTGAGGACACTGTATCCATATTTGACATAAGAACTTCTTCTCCTCAGAACAGAGTGTCTCGGAGAGACAACCTGGTTTTAGTCATTGTCTTTACATTGTACGCCTACTGCCTAATTTAACCCACACTGGATAAATGTAAATATGAATGTAACTGAATAACTTCTCTATCTTCAGTTGGTTGAATGTTAAATCTGAACAGAAGTCGCAAAAATACATTAAACACACAGTGAAACATTCAATAATCTAAACATACGAGTATATTAACTTTAAGCACAGTGACTCGATTCTGCCATCAAAAGGATCAGTCAAAATCATTTTTCATTTCCATCATCATTTAAAATTCACCAGAATGTGAAAGTCACAGTCTAAATTCTTACAAAATTCATCAGAGGAGGACCTCCTAACCTCCCCCTCAACTTTCACTTGTAACTTTTGATGGGAAACAAAATCTCTTACTTGTTTTCACTGTATTTCCAGCTGGAATGAATTCATATATTTAGACTGCACAGCAACTAAAGATATGTGTGCAATCTGGACCCCAGTGCATCAAAAAACAATATCTGCGGTGATATCAACACAACAAAATTTTAGTCAAAGAAAAATGTTCTGCTTTAACCACTGTAGTGAGGGCAGGCACTCTATAATGTAGATATTGCTGGGAATATGCTCTGTGATCTGGATGTTACTGGAGGAAGATGCTCTATAGGTAGCTATAGATATTACCTGAAGTTGTACGCAAATAGTTTCTCAAAAGTTAAAAAAAATCCACATTTGCTGATGTATTTTATTACATTTCAAAACACGTAAGGGAATAACTTGAACCCACACTTTTACTTTTCACACAGACATCAAGTGCTTCTGCTGGTGTGTATGGGTGGAAGCACACACACTAACAGTCCGTTTGTGTGTCTCAGGTTTCGCTGTGTTGCTGATGTGTCACCTGATCCACAGCTCATCTCCACCAGAGACCCCGATCCAGCTCGGCTCCGCATCAGGAACGCCAAAGGTAGATCAAGGAATTTTACCAAGAATTCATGAACACCTTTTCATTCGTAGCATGTGTCTGAGTTACTCATTGCTCAATGGATTACTTCTATTTCTCTGTTTTGATTAAGAAGTCTTAATCAGATGCATATCATTGTATTAGTAATAATCTGTACCATAAAGCTTTCTCTCTTTCCTTCTGGGTTTTTGCTTCATGTAAACCGTCGACATTGTGCTGGCTGAGCAGCTAAAGGAGGTTTTGTGTCAGGCGATGCGTGGCTTGCTGACCACTCAGAGCCAGAATGGCTACAGGGAGCAGATCAAGAAGGAAATGTTGACTCGTCTGGCCTGGAAAAGTCGATACGCGAACTCTACCCATCCTGCTGTGATCCCAGTTCCAGAAAGGGCAGCAGCGAGGCTGCACAGTCCCCAACTGAGACCTCTGGATCTGACCCAGCAGCCTGCTGAGCCTTGGTGAGAATCTCAATCTGTTTGTGTGGTGAACTTGGAGTCCAAGAGTTCATGTATGCAGGTGATCCGTCCTGAAGGCCAGAGAGTCTCTCCTCAGCTGGTACAACGAGCCTCAACCCGGCTTCTGGGTCACGGTGTCCATGGAAGTGGGTAAAGGGTGAACAAACAAGCTTCACCGTGTCTGAATCCTCCAGAGGAAAAAACAGGCCCATGAACAGTCACCTTGAGGCTGCTGCAGGAGGGGAGCCCAAATCTAATCTTTGGATTCCTTCTGACGTGGGAGACAAAGCAGTTTTATGTTCCTACTGAAGGTCCATCAGGTCTCTCAATGTTAGCCAGAGGAGAAATTAACCCGTTCTCTGATGGAATCCACCTTCCAGTTCAGTTCAGTTCAACAATCATTCCAAACAAAGCTGTCCATGTTGTGACTGACTTTGCTGCAGCGGTTAACCTCTCCTTTGAGCTACTTGTTGAATGTATTGTTTTTGTTTTCTCTCACTTTCGAAAAGTATCATGTTTACATGTAACATAATTCAAACGGATATACGGTGGCCCGGAAGGGGCCAGAACAAAACAACAAAAAGCCACAACAGAAGTGTGATTCTTTGGTTCTGCTTTGGCTCCGCATTGGTTCCGTCAGAATATATTGTCCCTGGAAACAAACGATTGACAGCAATAAAGCTTATGATGACAGTTTCAACACTGGTGACTAACAATGCTATCACAGTCACAATCACTCAGCAGCAAACTTTCACTTATATTTCATTAAACTGTCCCCTAGTAAAGCCAGTCCTATTTTGTTTTCAGGGGACAATCTTCTGGTGGACTTGAGCTCCATCGAAAAATTTTGTCCCCCAGAAACAAAACCTGTTCTTCAAAATGCAACCAAACTAACACTTGATGCTTTTTGATGTTTGAGGCATCACAGCTGCCACAACATAACATCAAACAAGACACAATGGAAGTGTGTATCGGCATGTGTGTGTGTGTGTGTGTGTGTGTGTGTGTGTGTGTGTGTGTGTGTGTGTGTGTGATTGTGGTGAAGGTGTGGCTGTGTGTTTTACTGTATTGTGTTTTTTATGGTCAGGATGGCGTATGTATGTATGTTGTTCTGTGTTTAAATGTTGTGTGAAGCATTTTGTGTTGTTTTGTTTTAATATTAATAATCCTATAGAAATAAAGTTTGATTAATTTAAAGCGAGAAAACAGGCTTTTTTCTGGGGGGGGGAATATATTTTCTGACGGAACCAAAGTCCATCAGAAAATATTGTCCCCGGAAACAAAGATGTACTATTTTGATTTATGGAGAGTTTAATGAAACGTACGTTTCATTAAAAAAAAAATGCTGATTAAGTATTTTGATGGATGTGTTCCAGTAATCATCAATGTTGGGTGTTGAGACTTCAGCAAAAATTGAAGAAAGGAGTAATCAAGAATGCTCGAAACTTTGAAGTCTCTGCACAAGATCTTTAATTCAGTGGGAGGTTGATCAGACAGGGCGATAACCTGTAATGCTAGCAATAGAAAAAAAAATAGAGGGCGCCCCGGGCCTCAGCTGTCAGAGATCTAACAGTGTCAAAATCTCGAGCAGAAATGGCGCCGATCTCTCCTTCGCTCGGGAAGTTAAACCTTCGTGTTTGCATGACTAAGCTGGTTGATGGTTACATTTTGATAAAACTCTGAGCCGCAGCTGTTGTTTTTCTCGGACATGAATACAAGCGTCAATTGTCTTATGAGACACAGAAGCTTTTTTCTCATGTGAGAAGAGAAAGGGAGTCGGTCTACTCCCTGCTTCTGACCTTTAAACCGGCCTGGACCGTCAGGATGCACACAGAATTCATTTTCAGTTCCAGCCAGTTATACTGAAGGCCTCAAAATCATGAAACAATCACAGAATATATTAATATATATGAGGTGAAAATATAGTGAACAGTTGAATCAGTACATATTCATTAGAATGTGGATAAAATTGTGAATAAACAAGTGAATCGCAGCATAATGATTTAGAATGTGAATGGAGTATACAACAATCTGTTGAAGCTGTCATCATGTTATGTTTGTGCTCTGTGGTCAGTCGTTTGGTTCCGCTTTGGTTTTGTCAGAATATAATCTCCCCCAGAAACAGCCTTGTTCCCTGACCACGGCACACTTCCGTTGTGGCTTTGTGCTGCTGTGTTGTGGTCTTTACTGACGTTTGTCCACACTGAAGCAGGAAAAAAAAAAAAAAAAAAAAAGATGTAATTTGTCATGTCGGGCCAGGAGTGGGCACTGTTTTTTCATCTCAGAAGATGCTTCTTGGTCTCAGATTTTGTTTATTGACTTGTCAGGACCTCTGCATGTTCAAACTTGGCCAAGGACTCAGTTAACACCACAGAATGAGAGCAGAAGAGAAATGAAGAATGAAAATGCTTTTAATTGCTTCCTCTTACATAGAAGCAATCTATTTGCCTGAACCGATCCCATGGCGTGTGTGTTGTGTGTGTGTGTGTGTGTGTGAGAGAGAGAGAGAGAGAGAGAGAGAGAGAGTGAGAGAGACTCTTTTTTAAGTTAATTAAGAAGTTAAGTTAATTAATTATGAAGTTTGTGATGTTGCAATCTTCTGACCTTTCTTTGCTCCCAAACAGGGGCAGATTATGGGTCTGTGGGGCTTCAGACCTTGGTTACTGTTGCTGCAGCACATCTGTCTCAATTAAAGAGCGCGGACACAGAAAAGCAGTAAATGAGATTTTTTTGCTGGGTTCTGATTACAATATTGGCTGAACTACTCATCTTTTTGTGTGCGGGGACAGTTACTGCATGCAGGGCCAGCAAGTCTAAATAACTGGGGCCTTTTGAGGGAAGAAGGATAAAATCCTGCCAGTATTTGATTCAAAGTGCTTTTTTCACATTTGTGTTTATCACTCAGTGCTGCTGCTGTGTCTCCTGGCAAGAGGGCCCCTGAGAAGCAGAGCCACCTTCCTCCTCCTCCTCATCCTCCTCCTCTCCTGCAGTGGCGGATGTAGAAGCGGGGACTGAGGCACCTCCTCTGATGAGGCCAGCTTCTCCTCAGACCAAGCAGACTCTGTATCAGGACTCCTCCCACCATGTACGCCCCGCTCCCACCTTAACATACATTAAACTCATCATTTTCTTTGTCTATTCTTGAACCAGTCTGGACTTTAAACGGATTCATTGCTGTCAAGTTTTCAGACACAGTGCAGGCCTTAGTATCAAGAGTCATAATTATAGATGGTTTGAGTTTGAATGTGTTTTTCCAGGGAAAGGGACGCAGACTGTACCTGCAGAGACGAACACATTAAACCTGAAGAGAGGTTTGCCTTTCCGGTGCTCTCCTCCTGGGAGTACGGCTGGAGGCTCGGTGAGTCGGGCTCCATCACACAAACCGTTCATACTTTAAACAGCCAAATGGAGGTGATCCCACCCTGAAGAGCTAATCATTACACCGGTGGGCAGTCACGGGTTCCAGGCAGTTTTCTCCAGCTGGATGGATGAATGGAATATTTCAGATTTTCAGCAGAGCTGAGTGACGTCTGGCCGTCTGTTGTTTTCCAACAGGCGACTACACCCTGGACTACAAAACCCCGTCCAGCGCCAAGTCCTCGGTGGTGAAGAACACTTTCTACGCCAAGAATGGAGTCTTCAGTGGTTCAGCAGAAACCAACGAGATGGTCTGAAGAGCAGCTGTCGGACTGCAGAGCCTGATCTTAAAAGTATTATCTATTTATAATCGAGTTGTCACGTTTAACCTATTTCCAGTCTGTGTACGTCATCAGTTCATCTTTCGTCCTTCAGCTTCTGTTCAAGCTCTCCTCCCTCTTTGTAAACATTTCTTTGCATAAAACTCTTGTAATTTGACACCAGCCTCTTTATGGAGTTTTTTTTTTTATTTTATTTTTTTTGTAAAGAAATGTGAACGTCACTGTTGCTCTTTAGTAGCTGAATTTAATCTTTACCTCACACCTCAGAAATATCCATAAAAGCCACAGAGAGAATAAAACCTTGACTGAACCGGATAAATCCAGCCCGGAGTCCCGGGTTTCTGCTTCCCAACCTCACAGCTGTAAGGTTAAGTGTCCGACAACCTGACACCACCTGCTGGATAATTCACGAAGCCCTGGCTTGTGCGAGTCAATTAGATCAGCTGAGCGTTACTCACCTTACCTCCCTGTTTTTAAACAATGAGCCACCAGAGGAAATGTCCCACACCATCACATTAAATATTTTAAATCATCCCCCTGCCTATCCCCAGGCGCCTTTTACTGAAGCTGTTTTAAGTTTTACTATAAAAAGAGATCAAATTTCCATTTGTAAAGAGATGATGTTTAAATAGTCAAAATTGATAATAACGCGTAACGCTGTAAAATCAAGAAAAGTAGCAACAAGAGCGCGATGGTCATCCACAACTTCAGCAAAGGCCGACAAAGAAACAAAAATCAATCAGGCTTCAGCAAAGTTCCATAAAACGCAAACTGTGAGCTAAAACTTTTATTCAAAAGCCAACAAAAAGAAGGAGTGATCAGTAAAAACTGATCAAACTCAAACAGAAGCTCAACCACAAAAAAGATAACTTTTTAAAACTTTCATTCAGGCACAAGCAAACACCTTTGAAAAGCTCAACAGAAATCTGCTACAACGACAACTATTGACGGTTTTACTCTTCCGTCAGACTCGAGTAAGATTCTAAATGACAAAGTAATGATGAATTTATTTTTTGTATAATCTCATTTGGATTCCAGATTGAACCATTGATAAAACATGATGTTAGCTGAAGGCTGAGGGTTCAGCGTCAGTTCAGGGCGGTGGGGAAGGAGGAAGCCGGTGAAGGTGTGGCTCGTGCTGCTCTCGACACGATGCTGCTGTACTTGTGCGTCTGCAGGGAGACCGTGTCCCCGACCGCCAGCTCCAGGACCGCCGCCGAGCCCGAGGTGACCAGGAACCCGTCCGCATTGTCGCACATCAACATGTGACTGTCGGCGCCCTTCATCAGCTTCAGGCACAGCTGGATCGGCACAAGAGTGACCATCAGTCCAGAGCAGACACCAAGAGCGTGTTCATTACAGTCACAGGTTTACAGACTGAAACCCTTCAGTCCTGACGCAGAGCAGTTTGAGTGTGAAGGAAACAGACACGAACAAGCAGAGTATCAGAGAGCTGCTGAGACTCACGCGGCTCTTGGCTGACATGTGGTAGCTGAAGAAGTACACTCCTCTGGTGGTGCAGACGAACGTCCCGTTGGTCAGAGATTCTCCCTGGAACTGCTGATCCAGGTCAGGCAGAATCTCTCTGAGGACGTTCAGGGATCAGTCAAACATTTTGCTCATCTTAAAATGAAATCCTTCAACGCTTCAGCTCCACCTGTTGAACTCGATGTTGGTGTCGGACATCACTGTTTGAGAGATCACCCGTTTGTAGGAGAAGAAGCACTTCTGGCTGACGGCAGCGTTGGAGGATCGTCCCTTCTCCCCCTGCGGCCCCGGATGTCCCGGAGGACCCGGCAGACCCACGTCCCCCTTCAGACCGGGGCGTCCCGGGAGGCCCCGCAGGCCTGGCACCCCTTTCTGGCCCCTGATGGGCCGAGTGGCCTCGCCTGCTCATACAGAGACACGTCGGTCAGCTGGAGGCGGAGCTGAAGAGAACCAGGCTCGCACAGGGAGAACATGCAAACTCAGAAGCCACAGGAAGTCCCAACAAGAAACTCGAGTTCAGCTTACCAGGGTCTCCTTTCTGTCCTCTGGGGCCGTCGCTCCCATCAGGCCCATGTGTGCCCGGGATCCCAGGAACCCCAGGAACCCCCCCACAGCAGGACTGAGAGACCACCGGGGCAACCACACACACCCAGACCAGCAGGAGCCCCGCAGAAGACCTGAACAGGGTCTGAACACACACACACACACACACACACACCACACCACGCTCAGTCTTGTATTTCTATCCTTGTGGGGACCGTCCATTGACTCCCATTCATGTCTAGCCCCTAACCCTGACCCTTACCCTAACCCTAACCCACACCACAACAAAGCCTAACCCTAAAGAAATGTTTTTGCACTTTTACTTTTTTCAGTAACAACAACATGGTCAAGAAAACACTGTTTCTCCTACTTAGGACCGGAAAAAGGTCCCC